>NW_025728377.1:0-245882 GCF_021461385.2 Schistocerca piceifrons | reverse complement strand
CTTCCTATGACGATGAACACAGAAATTGCATCGGAAATTAAATTCAAAAACCACAATGCCCGACTTAAGTACAAGGATACTGACTCTCCTTTCTGACTATGCTTTGAAACATTCCTGTGACACTAGTTACGAATTCCGATGCTTCACTTCAGGTTTAGTGTATCCCTCTGACCTTCTTATGGACGATGAAACACACAAATTGCATCGGAATTAAATAGATAAGGCACTATGCGACTTAAGTACAAGAAGACTGACTCTTCTTACTGACTATGTTTTGAACGATTCCTGTGACACTAGTTACAGAACCCGATGCTTCACTTCAGGTTTACTGTATCTCTTGGAACTTCTTATTGACGATGAAACACAAAAATTGCTCGGAATTAAATACAAAAGGCAAAATGCCGACGGAAGTACAAGAAGACTGACTCTTCTTACTGTCTATGATTTGAACCATTCCTGTGACACTAGTTACAGATTCCGATGTTTCCTCCAAGTTTTACTGTATCCCTTGGACCTTCTCACTGACGATGAAACACAGAAATTGCATCGGAATTAAATACAAAAGTCACAATGTTGACTTAAGTACAAGAAGACTAACTCTTCTTACTGACTATGTTTTGAACCATTCCTGTGACGCTTGTTATGGATTCCGATGATTCACTTCAGGTTTACTGTATCACTCTGACCCTTCTATGACGATGAAACACAGAAATTGCATCGGGATTAAATACAGAAGGCACAGTTGCCGAATTAAGTTCAAGAAGAGTGACTCTTCTTAACTGTCTATTTGAACCAGTCCTGTGACACTAGTTATAGACTCCGATGCTTCACTCCAGGTTTACTGTATCCTTGGTCCTTCTTATTGACGATGAAACACAGAAATTGCATCGGAATTAAATTCAAAAGGCACAGTGCAGAATTAAGTACAAGGAGACTGACTCTTCTTACTGTCTATGTTTTGAACCATTCCTGTGACACTAGTTATAGATTCCGATGCTTCACTCAAGGTTTACTGCATCCTGGGACCTTCTTATTGATGATGAAACACAGAAATTGCATCCTAATTAAATACAAAAAGCACAATGACGACTTAAGACAAGAAGACTGACTCTTCTTACTGACTATGTTTTGAACCATTCCTGTGACACTAGCTATAGATTTCGATGCTTCACTTCAGGTTTACTGTACCCCTCTGACCTTCTTATTGACGATGAAACACAGAAACTGCATCGTAATTAAATACAAAAGGCACAATGCGACTTAAGTACAAGAAGACTGACTCTTCTTACTGTCTATGTTTGAACCATTCCATTGAACACTAGTTATAGATTCCGAATGCTTCACTCCAGGTTTACTGTATCCCTTGGACATTCATATTGACGATGAAACACAGAAATGCATCAGAATTAAATAGAAAATGACACAATGATGACTTAACTACAATAAGTCTGACTATTCTTACTGACTATGTTTTAAACTATTCCTGTTGACACTAGTTATAGATTCCGATGATTCACTTCAGGTTAACTGTATCCCTTGGACCTTTCTTATTGACGATGAAACACAGAAATTGCATCGGAGTTAAATACAAAAGACACAATGCCGATTTAAGTACAAGAGCACTGACTCTTCTTACTGTCTATGTTTTGAACCATTCCTGTGACACTAGTTATACAATTCCGATGCTTCACTTCAGGTTTACTGTATCCCTTGGACCCTTTTTATTGACGATGAAAACACAGAAATTGCATCGGAATTAAATACCAATAACCATTCCTGTGACACTAGTTATAAATTCCGATGCTTCACTTCAGGTTTACTGTATCCCTTGGACCTTCGTATTGACGATGAACACAGAAATTGCTTCGGAATAAATACAAAGGAACAACACCGACTTAAGTAGAAGAAGACTAACTCTTCTTACTGACTATGTTTGAACCATTCCTGTGACACTAGTAATAGATTCCGATGCTTCACTTTAGGTTTACTGTATCCCTCTGACCTTCTTATTGACGATGAAACACAGAAATTGCATCGGAATTAAATACAGAAGGCACAATGCCGAATTAGTTCAAGAAGACTGACTCTTTTTACTGTCTATTTTTGAACCAGTCCTGTGACACTAGTTATAGATTCCGATGCCTTCAATTTAGGTTTACTGTATCCCTCTGACCTTCTTATTGACGATGAAAACACAGAAATTGCGTCGGAATTAAATACAGAAGGCACAATGCCGAATTAAGTTCAAGAAAGACTGACTCTTTTTACTGTCTATTTTTGAACCAGTCCTGTGACACTAGTTATAGACTCCGATGCTTCACTCCAGGTTTACTGTATCCCTTGGTCCTTCTTATTGACGATGAAACACAGAAATTGCATCGGAATTAAATACAACAGGCACAGTGCAAAATTAAGTACAAGGAGACTGACTCTTCTTACTGTCTTTTGTTTTGAACCATTCCTGTGACACTAGTTATAGATTCCGATGCTTCACGCCAGGTTTACTGTATCCCTTGGACCTTCTTATTGGACGATGAAACACAGAAATTGCAACGGAATTAAATACAAAAGGCACAATGACGACTTAAGGACAAGAAGACTGACTCTCCTTACTGACTATGTTTTGAACCATTCCTGTGACACTAGCTATAGATTTCGATGCTTCACTTCAGGTTTACTGTACCCCTCTGACCTTCTTATTGACGATGAAACACAGAAACTGCATCGGATGTAATACAAAAGGCACAATGCCGATTTAATTACAAGAAGACTGACTCTTCTTACTGTCTATGTTTGAACCATACCATTGACACTAGTTATAGATTCCGATGCTTCACTCCAGGTTTACTGTATCCATTGGAACTTGTTATTGACGATGAAACGCAGAAATTGCATCGGAATTAAATAGAAAAGGTACAATGCCGACTTAAGTACAAGAAGACTGAATCTTCTTACTGACTATGTTTTGAACCATTCCTGTGACACTAGTTATAGATTCCGATGCTTCACCTGAGGTTTACTGTATCCCTTGGACCTTCTGATTGACGATGAAACACAGAAATTGCATTGGAATTAAATAGAAAATGCACAATGCCGACTTAAGTACAAGAAGACTGGACTCTTCTTACTGACTATGCTTTGAACCCATTCCTGTGACACTAGGTATAGATTCCGATGCTTCACCTCAGGTTAACTGTATCCCTTGGGTCTTCTTATTGACCGATGAAAAACAGAAATTGCATCGGAATTAAATACAAAAGGCACAATGCCGACTTAAGTACAAGGAAGACTGACTCTCCTTTCTGACTGTGATTTGAACCATTCCTGTGACACTAGTTATGAATTCCGATGATTCACTTCAGGTTTAATGTATCCCTTGGACCTTCTTATTGACAATGAAACACAGAAATTGCATCGGAATTAAATACAAAAGGCACAATGCAGAATTAAGTACAAGAAGACTGACTCTTCTTACTGTCTATGTTTTGAACCATTCCTGTGACACTAGTTATAGATTCCCGAATGCTTCACTCCATGTTTACTGTATCCTTAGGAACTCTTATTGACGATGAAACACAGAAATTGCATTGGAATTAAATACAAAAGGCACAATGCCGACTTATGGACAAGAAGACTGACTCTTCTTACTGACTTTGCTTTGAACCATTCCTGTGACACTAGTTATGGATTCCGATGCTTCACTTCAAGGTTTACTGTATCCCTCTGACCTTCTTATTGACAATGAAACATAGAAATTGCATCGGAATTAAATAGAAAAGGCACAATGCCGACTTAACTACAAGAAGACTGACTCTTCTTACTGACTATGTTCTGAACCATTCCTGTGACACTAGTTATAGATTCCGATGCTTCGCTTCAGGAGTACTGTATCCCTCTGACCTTCTTATTGACGATGAAACACAGAAACTGCATCGGAATTAAATAGAAAAGGCACAATGCCGACTTAGGTACAAGAAGACTGACTCTTCTTACTGACTATGTTTTGAACCATTCCTGTGAAACTAGTTATAGATTCCGATGCTTCACCTCAGGTTTACTGTATCCCTTGGACCTTCCTATTGACGATGAAACACAGAAATTGCATCGGAATTAAATTCAAAAACCACAATGCCGACTTAAGTACAAGGATACTGACTCTCCTTTCTGACTATGCTTTGAACCATTCCTGTGACACTAGTTACGAATTCCGATGCTTCACTTCAGGTTTAGTGTATCCCTCTGACCTTCTTATGGACGATGAAACACACAAATTGCATCGGAATTAAATAGATAAGGCACTATGCCGACTTAAGTACAAGAAGACTGACTCTTCTTACTGACTATGTTTTGAACGATTCCTGTGACACTAGTTACAGAACCCGATGCTTCACTTCAGGTTTACTGTATCTCTTGGAACTTCTTATTGACGATGAAACACAAAAATTGCATCGGAATTAAATACAAAAGGCAAAATGCCGACGGAAGTACAAGAAGACTGACTCTTCTTACTGTCTATGATTTGAACCATTCCTGTGACACTAGTTACAGATTCCGATGTTTCCCTCCAGGTTTACTGTATCCCTTGGACCTTCTCACTGACGATGAAACACAGAAATTGCATCGGAATTAAATACAAAAGTCACAATGTTGACTTAAGTACAAGAAGACTAACTCTTCTTACTGACTATGTTTTGAACCATTCCTGTGACGCTTGTTATGGATTCCGATGATTCACTTCAGGTTTACTGTATCACTCTGACCTTCTTATTGACGATGAAACACAGAAATTGCATCGGGATTAAATACAGAAGGCACAGTGCCGAATTAAGTTCAAGAAGAGTGACTCTTCTTACTGTCTATTTTTGAACCAGTCCTGTGACACTAGTTATAGACTCCGATGCTTCACTCCAGGTTTACTGTATCCCTTGGTCCTTCTTATTGACGATGAAACACAGAAATTGCATCGGAATTAAATTCAAAAGGCACAGTGCAGAATTAAGTACAAGGAGACTGACTCTTCTTACTGTCTATGTTTTGAACCATTCCTGTGACACTAGTTATAGATTCCGATGCTTCACTCAAGGTTTACTGCATCCCTGGGACCTTCTTATTGATGATGAAACACAGAAATTGCATCCTAATTAAATACAAAAAGCACAATGACGACTTAAGGACAAGAAGACTGACTCTTCTTACTGACTATGTTTTGAACCATTCCTGTGACACTAGCTATAGATTTCGATGCTTCACTTCAGGTTTACTGTACCCCTCTGACCTTCTTATTGACGATGAAACACAGAAACTGCATCGTAATTAAATACAAAAGGCACAATGCCGACTTAAGTACAAGAAGACTGACTCTTCTTACTGTCTATGTTTTGAACCATTCCATTGACACTAGTTATAGATTCCGATGCTTCACTCCAGGTTTACTGTATCCCTTGGACATTCATATTGACGATGAAACACAGAAATTGCATCAGAATTAAATAGAAAATGCACAATGATGACTTAACTACAATAAGACTGACTATTCTTACTGACTATGTTTTAAACTATTCCTGTGACACTAGTTATAGATTCCGATGATTCACTTCAGGTTTACTGTATCCCTTGGACTTTCTTATTGACGATGAAACACAGAAATTGCATCGGAGTTAAATACAAAAGACACAATGCCGATTTAAGTACAAGAGCACTGACTCTTCTTACTGTCTATGTTTTGAACCATTCCTGTGACACTAGTTATAAATTCCGATGCTTCACTTCAGGTTTACTGTATCCCTTGGACCTTTTTATTGACGATGAAACACAGAAATTGCATCGGAATTAAATACAATAACCATTCCTGTGACACTAGTTATAAATTCCGATGCTTCACTTCAGGTTTACTGTATCCCTTGGACCTTCGTATTGACGATGAAACACAGAAATTGCTTCGGAATTAAATACAAAAGGAACAACACCGACTTAAGTAGAAGAAGACTAACTCTTCTTACTGACTATGTTTGAACCATTCCTGTGACACTAGTAATAGATTCCGATGCTTCACTTTAGGTTTACTGTATCCCTCTGACCTTCTTATTGACGATGAAACACAGAAATTGCATCGGAATTAAATACAGAAGGCACAATGCCGAATTAAGTTCAAGAAGACTGACTCTTTTTACTGTCTATTTTTGAACCAGTCCTGTGACACTAGTTATAGATTCCGATGCTTCACTTTAGGTTTACTGTATCCCTCTGACCTTCTTATTGACGATGAAACACAGAAATTGCATCGGAATTAAATACAGAAGGCACAATGCCGAATTAAGTTCAAGAAGACTGACTCTTTTTACTGTCTATTTTTGAA
The DNA here is from genome assembly GCF_021461385.2 of Schistocerca piceifrons. NCBI lineage: Eukaryota > Metazoa > Arthropoda > Insecta > Orthoptera > Acrididae > Schistocerca > Schistocerca piceifrons. The sequence continues at coordinate 239,527 of NW_025728377.1, read as the reverse complement.
CCAGTCCTGTGACACTAGTTATAGACTCCGATGCTTCACTCCAGGTTTACTGTATCCCTTGGTCCTTCTTATTGACGATGAAACACAGAAATTGCATCGGAATTAAATACAACAGGCACAGTGCAAAATTAAGTACAAGGAGACTGACTCTTCTTACTGTCTTTGTTTTGAACCATTCCTGTGACACTAGTTATAGATTCCGATGCTTCACGCCAGGTTTACTGTATCCCTTGGACCTTCTTATTGACGATGAAACACAGAAATTGCAACGGAATTAAATACAAAAGGCACAATGACGACTTAAGGACAAGAAGACTGACTCTCCTTACTGACTATGTTTTGAACCATTCCTGTGACACTAGCTATAGATTTCGATGCTTCACTTCAGGTTTACTGTACCCCTCTGACCTTCTTATTGACGATGAAACACAGAAACTGCATCGGATTTAAATACAAAAGGCACAATGCCGATTTAATTACAAGAAGACTGACTCTTCTTACTGTCTATGTTTTGAACCATACCATTGACACTAGTTATAGATTCCGATGCTTCACTCCAGGTTTACTGTATCCATTGGAACTTGTTATTGACGATGAAACGCAGAAATTGCATCGGAATTAAATAGAAAAGGTACAATGCCGACTTAAGTACAAGAAGACTGAATCTTCTTACTGACTATGTTTTGAACCATTCCTGTGACACTAGTTATAGATTCCGATGCTTCACCTGAGGTTTACTGTATCCCTTGGACCTTCTGATTGACGATGAAACACAGAAATTGCATTGGAATTAAATAGAAAATGCACAATGCCGACTTAAGTACAAGAAGACTGACTCTTCTTACTGACTATGCTTTGAACCATTCCTGTGACACTAGGTATAGATTCCGATGCTTCACCTCAGGTTAACTGTATCCCTTGGGTCTTCTTATTGACGATGAAAAACAGAAATTGCATCGGAATTAAATACAAAAGGCACAATGCCGACTTAAGTACAAGAAGACTGACTCTCCTTTCTGACTGTGATTTGAACCATTCCTGTGACACTAGTTATGAATTCCGATGATTCACTTCAGGTTTAATGTATCCCTTGGACCTTCTTATTGACAATGAAACACAGAAATTGCATCGGAATTAAATACAAAAGGCACAATGCAGAATTAAGTACAAGAAGACTGACTCTTCTTACTGTCTATGTTTTGAACCATTCCTGTGACACTAGTTATAGATTCCGATGCTTCACTCCATGTTTACTGTATCCTTAGGAACTTCTTATTGACGATGAAACACAGAAATTGCATTGGAATTAAATACAAAAGGCACAATGCCGACTTATGGACAAGAAGACTGACTCTTCTTACTGACTTTGCTTTGAACCATTCCTGTGACACTAGTTATGGATTCCGATGCTTCACTTCAAGGTTTACTGTATCCCTCTGACCTTCTTATTGACAATGAAACATAGAAATTGCATCGGAATGAAATAGAAAAGGCACAATGCCGACTTAACTACAAGAAGACTGACTCTTCTTACTGACTATGTTCTGAACCATTCCTGTGACACTAGTTATAGATTCCGATGCTTCGCTTCAGGAGTACTGTATCCCTCTGACCTTCTTATTGACGATGAAACACAGAAACTGCATCGGAATTAAATAGAAAAGGCACAATGCCGACTTAGGTACAAGAAGACTGACTCTTCTTACTGACTATGTTTTGAACCATTCCTGTGAAACTAGTTATAGATTCCGATGCTTCACCTCAGGTTTACTGTATCCCTTGGACCTTCCTATTGACGATGAAACACAGAAATTGCATCGGAATTAAATTCAAAAACCACAATGCCGACTTAAGTACAAGGATACTGACTCTCCTTTCTGACTATGCTTTGAACCATTCCTGTGACACTAGTTACGAATTCCGATGCTTCACTTCAGGTTTAGTGTATCCCTCTGACCTTCTTATGGACGATGAAACACACAAATTGCATCGGAATTAAATAGATAAGGCACTATGCCGACTTAAGTACAAGAAGACTGACTCTTCTTACTGACTATGTTTTGAACGATTCCTGTGACACTAGTTACAGAACCCGATGCTTCACTTCAGGTTTACTGTATCTCTTGGAACTTCTTATTGACGATGAAACACAAAAATTGCATCGGAATTAAATACAAAAGGCAAAATGCCGACGGAAGTACAAGAAGACTGACTCTTCTTACTGTCTATGATTTGAACCATTCCTGTGACACTAGTTACAGATTCCGATGTTTCCCTCCAGGTTTACTGTATCCCTTGGACCTTCTCACTGACGATGAAACACAGAAATTGCATCGGAATTAAATACAAAAGTCACAATGTTGACTTAAGTACAAGAAGACTAACTCTTCTTACTGACTATGTTTTGAACCATTCCTGTGACGCTTGTTATGGATTCCGATGATTCACTTCAGGTTTACTGTATCACTCTGACCTTCTTATTGACGATGAAACACAGAAATTGCATCGGGATTAAATACAGAAGGCACAGTGCCGAATTAAGTTCAAGAAGAGTGACTCTTCTTACTGTCTATTTTTGAACCAGTCCTGTGACACTAGTTATAGACTCCGATGCTTCACTCCAGGTTTACTGTATCCCTTGGTCCTTCTTATTGACGATGAAACACAGAAATTGCATCGGAATTAAATTCAAAAGGCACAGTGCAGAATTAAGTACAAGGAGACTGACTCTTCTTACTGTCTATGTTTTGAACCATTCCTGTGACACTAGTTATAGATTCCGATGCTTCACTCAAGGTTTACTGCATCCCTGGGACCTTCTTATTGATGATGAAACACAGAAATTGCATCCTAATTAAATACAAAAAGCACAATGACGACTTAAGGACAAGAAGACTGACTCTTCTTACTGACTATGTTTTGAACCATTCCTGTGACACTAGCTATAGTTTTCGATGCTTCACTTCAGGTTTACTGTACCCTTCTGACCTTCTTATTGACGATGAAACACAGAAACTGCATCGTAATTAAATACAAAAGGCACAATGCCGACTTAAGTACAAGAAGACTGACTCTTCTTACTGTCTATGTTTTGAACCATTCCATTGACACTAGTTATAGATTCCGATGCTTCACTCCAGGTTTACTGTATCCCTTGGACATTCATATTGACGATGAAACACAGAAATTGCATCAGAATTAAATAGAAAATGCACAATGATGACTTAACTACAATAAGACTGACTATTCTTACTGACTATGTTTTAAACTATTCCTGTGACACTAGTTATAGATTCCGATGATTCACTTCAGGTTTACTGTATCCCTTGGACTTTCTTATTGACGATGAAACACAGAAATTGCATCGGAGTTAAATACAAAAGACACAATGCCGATTTAAGTACAAGAGCACTGACTCTTCTTACTGTCTATGTTTTGAACCATTCCTGTGACACTAGTTATAAATTCCGATGCTTCACTTCAGGTTAACTGTATCCCTTGGACCTTTTTAATGACGATGAAACACAGAAATTGCATCGGAATTAAATACAATAACCATTCCTGTGACACTAGTTATAAATTCCGATGCTTCACTTCAGGTTTACTGTATCCCTTGGACCTTCGTATTGACGATGAAACACAGAAATTGCTTCGGAATTAAATACAAAAGGAACAACGCCGACTTAAGTAGAAGAAGACTAACTCTTCTTACTGACTATGTTTGAACCATTCCTGTGACACTAGTAATAGATTCCGATGCTTCACTCCAGGTTTAGTGTATCCCTTGGACATTCTTATTGACGATGAAACACAGAAATTGCATCAGAATTAAATAGAAAATGCAGAATGAAGTACAATAAGACTGACTATTCTTATTGACTATGTTTTGAACTACTCCTGTGACACTAGTTATAGATTCCGGTGCTTCACTTCAGGATTACTGTATCGCTCTGACCTTCTTATTGACGATGTTACACAGAAATTGCATCGGAAATAAATAGAAAAATCACAATGCCGACTTAAATACAAGAAGACTGACTCTCCTTACTGAAAATGTTTTGAACCATTCCATTGACACTAGTTACAAATTCCGATGCTTCACTTCATGTTTCTTGTATCCCTGGACTTTCTTATTGACGATGAAACACTGAAATTGCATCGGAGATAAGTACAAAAGGAACAATGCCGATTTAAGTACAAGAGGACTGACTCTTCTTACTGTCTATGTTTTGAACCATTCCTGTGACACTAGTTATAAATTCCGATGCTTCACTTCAGGTTTACTGTATCCCTTGGACCTTTTATTGACGATGAAACACAGAAATTGCATCGGAATTAAATACAATAACCATTCCTGTGTCACTAGTTATAAATTCCGTTGCTTCACTTCAGGTTTACTGTATCCCTTGGACCTTCTTATTGACGATGAGACACAGAAATTGCATCGGAATTTAATACAATAGGCACAAAGCAGAATTAAGTACAAGAAGACTGACTCTTCTTACTGTCTATGTTTTGAACCATTCCTGTGACACTAGCTATAGATTACGATGCTTCACTTCAGGTTTCAGGTTTACTGTACCCCTCTAACCTTCTTATTGACGATGAAACACAGTAATTTCATCGGAATTAAATACAAAATGCACAATGCCGACTTAAGTACAAGAAGACTGACTCTTCTTACTGACTATGTTTTGAACCATTCCTGTGACACTAGTTATAAATTCCAATGCTTCACTTCAGGTTTACTGTATACCTTGGACCATCTTATTGACGATGAAACACAGAAATTGCATCGGATTTAAATAGAAAGGGCACAATGTCGACGTAAGTACAAGAAGACTAACTTTTCTTACTGTCTATGTTTTGAACCATTCCTGTGACACTAGTAATAGATTCCGATGCTTCACTCCAGGTTTACTATATCCCATGGACCTTCTTATTGACGATGAAACACAGAAATTGCATCGGAAATAAATAGAAAAGGCACAATGCCGACTTAAGTACAAGAAGACTGACTCTTCTTACTGACAATGTTTTGAACCATTCCATTGACACTAGTTATAAATTCCGATGCTTCACTTCATGTTTACTGTATCCCTTGGACTTTCTTATTGACGATGAAACACAGATATTGCATCGGAATTAAATAGAAAATGCACAATGCCGACTGAAGTACAAGAAGACTGACTCTTCTTACTGACAATGTTTTGAACCATTCCTGTGACACTAGTCATAGATCCGATGCTTCACTTCAGGTTTACTGTATACCTTGGACCTTCTTATTGACGATGAAACACAGAAATTGCATCGGAATTAAATACAAACGGCACACTGCCGACTTAATTACAAGAAGACTGACTCTTCCAACTGTCTGAGTTTTGAACCATTCCTGTGACACTAGTTATAGATTTCGATGCTTCACTTCAGGTTTACTGTATTCCTTGGACCTTCTTATTGACGATGAAACACAGAAAATGCATCGGAATTAAATACAAAAGGCACAATCCTGACTTAAGTACATGAAGACCGACTCTTCCTACTGGCTATGTTTTGAACCATTCCTGTGACACCCGTTATAAATTCCGATGCTTCACTTGAGATTTTCTGTATCCCTTGGACCTTGTTATTGACGATGAAACACAGAAATTGCATCGGAATTAAATACAAAACGCACAATGCCGAATTAAGTACAAGAACACTGACTCTTCTTCCTGTCTATGATTTGAACCATTTCTGTGACACTAGTTATAGATTCCGATGCTTCACTCCTGGTTTACTGCATCCCTTGGACCTTCTTATTGACGATGAAACACAGAAATTGCATCGGAATTAAATACAAAAGCACAATGCCGACTTAAGGACAACAAGATTGACTCTTCTTACTATGTTTTGAACCATTCCTGTGACAGTAGCTATAGATTCCGATGCTTCACATCAGGTTTACTGTATCCCTCTGACCTTCTTAATGACGATGAAACACAGACATTGCATCGTAATTAAATACAAAAGGCACAATGCCGACTTAAGTACAAGAAGACTGACTCTTCTTACCGTCCATGTTTTGAACCATACCATTGACACTAGTTATAGAATCCCATGCTTCACTCCAGGTTTACTGTATCCCTTGGACCTTCTTATTGATGATGAAACACACAAATTGCATCGGAATTAAATAGAAAAGGCACTATGACGACTTAAGTACAAGAAGACAGACTCTTCTTACTGACTATGCTTTGAACGATTCCTGCGACACTAGTTATAGATCCCGATGCTTCACTTCAGGTTTACAGTATCCCTTGGACCTTCTTATTGACTACGAAACACAAAAATTGCATGGGAATGAAATACAAAAGGCAAAATGCCGACTGAAGTGCACGAAGACTGACTCTTCTTACAGCCTATGATTTGAACCATTCCTGTGACACTAGTTATAGATTCCGATGCTTCACTCCAGGTTCACTGTATCCCTTGGACCTTCTTATTGACGATGAAACACAGAAATTGCATCGGAATTAAATACAAAAGGCACAATGCCGACTTAAGTACAAGAAGACTAACTCTTCTTACTGACTATGTTTTGAACCATTCCTGTGACACTAGTTATGGATTCCGATGCTTCAATTCAGGTTTACTGTATCCCTCTGACCTTCTTATTGACGATGAAACACAGAAATTGCATCGGAATTGAATACAAAAGGCACAATGCCGAATTAAGTTCAAGAAGACTGACTCTTCTTACTGTCTATTTTTGAACCAGTCCTGTGACACTAGTTATAGACTCCGATGCTTCACTCCAGGTTTACTGTATCCCTTGGTCCTTCTTATTGACGATTAAACACAGAAATTGCATCGGAATTAAATAGAAAAGGCACAATGCCGACTTAAGTACAAGAAGACTGACTCTTCTTACTGACTATGTTTTGAACCATCCCTGTGACACTAGTTATAAATTCCGATGCTACACTTCAGGTTTACTGTATCCCTTGGACATTCTTATTGACGATGAAACACAGATATTGAATCGGAATTAAATACAAAATGCACAGTGCAGAGTTAAGTACAAGTAGACTGACTCTTCTTACTGTCTATGTTTTGAACCATTCCTGTGACACTAGTTATAGATTCCAATGCTTCACTCCAGGTTTACTGTATCCCTTGGACCTTCTTATTGATGATGAAACACAGAAATTGCATCGGAATTAAATACAAAAAGCACAATGCCGACTTAAGGACAAGAAGACTGACTCTTCTTACTGACTATGTTTTCAACCATTCCTGTGACACTAGCTATAGATTCTATGCTTCACTTCATTTTTACTGTACCCATCTGACCTTCTTATTGACGATGAAACACAGAAACTGCATCGGAATTAAATACAAAAGGCACAATGCCTACTTAAGTACAAGAAGACTGACTCATCTTGCAGTCTATGTTTTGAAATATTCCATTGACACTAGTTATAGATTCCGATGCTTCACTCCAGGTTTACTGTATCCCTTGGACCTTGTTATTGACGATGAAACACAGAAATTGCATCGGAATTAAATTGAAAATTTACAATGCCGACTTAAGTACAAGAAGACTGACTCTTCTTACTGACTACGTTTTGAACCATTCCTGTGACACTTGTTATAGATTCCGATGCTTCACCTCAGGTTTACTGTATGCCTTGGACCATCTTATTGACGATAAAACACAGAAATTGCATCGGAATTAAATACAAAAGGCAAAATGCCGACTTAAGTACATGAAGACTGACTCTTCTTACTGTCTATGTTTTGAACCATTCCTGTGCCACTAGTTATAGATTCCGATGCTACACTCCAGGTTTACTGTATCCGTTGGACCTTCTTATTGACGATGAAACACACAAATTGCATCGGAATTATATAGAAAAGGCACTATGCCGACGTAAGTACAAGAAGACTGACTCTTCTTACTGTCTACGTTTTGAACCATTCCTGTGACACTAGTTATAGTTTCCGATGCTTCACTCCATTTTACTGTATCCCTTGGACCTTCTTATTGACGATGAAACACAGAAATTGCATCGGAATTAAATACAAAAGGCACAATGCCGACTTAAGTACAAGAAGACTGACTCTCCTTTCTGACTGTGATTTGAACCATTCCTGTCACACTAGTTATAGATTACGATGCTTCACCTCAGTTTTACTGTATCCCTTGGACCTTCTTATTGACGATGAAAAACAGAAATTGCATCGGAATTAAATACAAAAGGCACAATGCCGACTTAAGTAGAAGAAGACTGACTCTCCTTTCTGACTGTGATTTGAACCATTCCTGTGACACTAGTTATAAATTCCGATGCTTCACTTCAGGTTTAGTGTATCCCTTGGACCTTCTTATTGACGATGAAACACAGAAATTGCATTGGAATTAAATACAAAAGGCACAATGCCGACTTAAGGACAAGAAGACTGACTCTTCTTACTGACTTTGCTTTGAACCATTCCTGTGAATCTAGTTATAGATTCCGATGCTTCACTTCAGGTTTATTGTATCCCTCTGACCTTCTTATTGACGAAGAAACACATAAATAGAATCGGAATTAAATAGAAAAGGCACAATGTCGACGTAAGTACTAGAAGACTGACTCTTCTTACTGTCTATGTTTTGAACCATTCCTGTGACACTAGTTATAGATTCCGATGCTTCACTCCAGGTTTACTATATCCCTTGGACCTTCTTATTGACGATGAAACACAGAAATTGCATCAGAAATAAATAGAAAAAAGCACAATGCCGACTTAAGAACAGGTAGACATACTCTTCTTACTGACTATGCTTTGAACCATTCCTGTGACACTACTTATAGATTCCGATGCTTCACTTCAGGATTTCTGTATCCCTCCGACCTTCTTATTGACGATGAAACACAAAATTGCGTCGGAATTAAATACGATAAGCATTCCTGTGACACTAGTTATAAATTCCGATGCTTCACTTCTGGTTTACTGTATCCCTTGGTCCTTCGTATTGACGATGAAACACACAAATTGCATCGGAATTAAATACAATAGGCACAAAGCAGAATTAAGTACAAGAAGACTGACTCTTCTTACTGTCTACGTTTTGAACCATTCCTGTGACACTAGCTATAGATTACGATGCTTCACTTCAAGTTTCAGGTTTACTGTACCCCTCTGACCTTCTTATTGACGAAGAAACACAGTAATTTCATCGGAATTAAATACAAAAGGCACTATGCCGACTTAAGTACAAGAAGACTGACTCTTCTTACAGCCTATGATTTGAACCATTCCTGTGACACTAGTTATAGATTCCGATGCTTCACTCCAGGTTCACTGTATCCCTTGGACCTTCTTATTGACGATGAAACACAGAAATTGCATCGGAATTAAATACAAAAGGCACAATGCTCACTTAAGTACAAGAAGACTAACTCTTCTTACTGACTATGTTTTGAACCATTCCTGTGACACTAGTTATGGATTCCGATGCTTCAATTCAGGTTTACTGTATCCCTCTGACCTTCATATTGACGATGAAACACAGAAATTGCATCGGAATTGAATACAAAAGGCACAATGCCGAATTAAGTTCAAGAAGACTGACTCTTCTTACTGTCTATTTTTGAACCAGTCCTGTGACACTAGTTATAGACTCCGATGCTTCACTCCAGGTTTACTGTATCCCTTGGTCCTTCTTATTGACGATTAAACACAGAAATTGCATCGGAATTAAATAGAAAAGGCACAATGCCGACTTCAGTACAAGAAGACTGACTCTTCTTACTGACTATGTTTTGAACCATTCCTATGACACTAGCTATAGATTCTATGCTTCACTTCAGGTTTACTGTACCCATCTGACCTTCTTATTGACGATGAAACACAGAAACTGCATCGGAATTAAATACAAAAGGCACAATGCCTACTTAAGTACAAGAAGACTGACTCATCTTGCAGTCTATGTTTTGAAATATTCCATTGACACTAGTTATAGTTTCCGATGCTTCACTCCAGGTTTCTTGTATCCCTTGGACCTTGTTATTGACGATGAAACACAGAAATTGCATCGGAATTAAATTGAAAATTTACAATGCCGACTTAAGTACAAGAAGACTGACTCTTCTTACTGACTACGTTTTGAACCATTCCTGTGACACTAGTTATAGATTCCGATGCTTCACCTCAGGTTTACTGTATGCCTTGGACCATCTTATTGACGATAAAACACAGAAATTGCATCGGAATTAAATACAAAAGGCAAAATGCCGACTTAAGTATATGAAGACTGACTTTTCTTACTGTCTATGTTTTGAACCATTCCTGTGCCACTAGTTATAGATTCCGATGCTACACTCCAGGTTTACTGTATCCGTTGGACCTTCTTATTGACGATGAAACACACAAATTGCATCGGAATTATATAGAAAAGGCACTATGCCGACGTAAGTACAAGAAGACTGACTCTTCTTACTGTCTATGTTTTGAACCATTCCTGTGACACTAGTTATAGTTTCCGATGCTTCACTCCATTTTACTGAATCCCTTGGACCTTCTTATTGACGATGAAACACAGAAATTGCATCGGAATTAAATACAAAAGGCACAATGCCGACTTAAGTACAAGAAGACTGACTCTCCTTTCTGACTGTGATTTGAACCATTCCTGTGACACTAGTTATAAATTACGATGCTTCACCTCAGTTTTACTGTATCCCTTGGACCTTCTTATTGACGATGAAAAACAGAAATTGCATCGGAATTAAATACAAAAGGCACAATGCCGACTTAAGTAGAAGAAGACTGACTCTCCTTTCTGACTGTGATTTGAACCATTCCTGTGACACTAGTTATGAATTCCGATGCTTCACTTCAGGTTTAGTGTATCCCTTGGACCTTCTTATTGACGATGAAACACAGAAATTGCATTGGAATTAAATACAAAAGGCACAATGCCGACTTATGGACAGGAAGACTGACTCTTCTTACTGACTTTCCTTTGAACCATTCCTGTGACACTAGTTATAGATTCCGATGCTTCACTTCAAGGTTTACTGTATCCCTCTGACCTTCTTATTGACAATGAAACATAGAAATTGCATCGGAATTAAATAGAAAAGGCACAATGTCGACTTAAGTACAAGAAGACTGACTCTTCTTACTGTCTATGTTTTGAACCATTCCTCTGACACTTGTTATAGATTCCGATGCTACACTCCAGGTTTACTGTATCCCTTGGACCTTCTTATTGACGATGAAACACAGAAATTGCATCGGAATTAAATAGAAAAAAAGCACAATGCCGACTTAAGTGCAGGTAAACTTACTCTTCTTACTGACTATGTTTTGAACCATCCCTGTGACACTAGTTATAGATTCCGATGCTTCACTCCAGGTTTACTGTATCCCTTGGTCCTTCTTATTGACGATAAAACACAGAAATTGCATCGGAATTAAATACAAAAGGCACAATGCCGACTTAAGGACAAGAAGACTGACTCTTCTTACTGACTTTGTTTTGAACCATTCCTGTGAATCTAGTTATAGATTCCGATGCTTCACTTCAGGTTTATTGTATCCCTCTGACCTTCTTATTGACGAAGAAACACAGAAATAGAATCGGAATTAAATAGAAAAGGCACAATGTCGACGTAAGTACTAGAAGACTGACTCTTCTTACTGTCTATGTTTTGAACCATTCCTGTGACACTAGTTATAGATTCCGATGCTTCACTCCAGGTTTACTATATCCCTTGGACCTTCTTATTGACGATGAAACACAGAAATTGCATCAGAAATAAATAGAAAAAAAGCACAATGCCGACTTAAGTGCAGGTAAACTTACTCTTCTTACTGACTATGTTTTGAACCATTCCTGTGACACTACTTATAGATTCCGATGCTTCACTTCAGGATTTCTGTATCCCTCCGACCTTCTTATTGACGATGAAACACTGAAATTGCATCGGAATTAAATAGAAAAGGAACAATGCCGACTTAAGTACAAGACGACTGACTCTTCTTACTGTCTATGTTTTGAACCATCCCTGTGACACTAGTTATAAATTCCGATGCTTCACTTCAGGTTTACTGTATCCCTTGGACCTTCTTATTGACGATGAAACACAAAATTGCGTCGGAATTAAATACGATAACCATTCCTGTGACACTAGTTATAAATTCCGATGCTTCACTTCTGGTTTACTGTATCCCTTGGACCTTCGTATTGACGATGAAACACAGAAATTGCATCGGAATTAATTACAATAGGCACAAAGCAGAATTAAGTACAAGAAGACTGACTCTTCTTACAGTCTACGTTTTGAACCATTCCTGTGACACTAGCTATAGATTACGATGCTTCACTTCAAGTTTCAGGATTACTGTACCCCTCTGACCTTCTTATTGACGAAGAAACACAGAAATTTCATCGGAATTAAATACAAAAGGCACTATGCCGACTTAAGTACAAGAAGACTGACTCACCTTACTGACTATGATTTGAACCATTCCTGTGACACTAGTTATAAATTCCGATGCTTCACTTCAGGTTTACTGTATACCTTGGACCTTCTTATTGACGATGAAACACAGAAATTGCATCGGAATTAAAAAGAAAAGGCACAATGCCGACTTAAGTACAAGAAGACTGACTCTTCTTACTGTCTATGTTTTTAACCATTCCTGTGACACTAGTTACAGATTCCGATGCTTCACTCCAGGTTTACTGTATCCCTTGGACCTTCTTATTGAGGATGAAACACAGAAATTGCATCGGAATTAATTACAAAAGGCACAATGCCGACTTAAAGACAAGAAGACTGACACTTCTTACTGTCTATGTTTGAACCATCCCTGTGACACTAGTTATAAATTCCGATGCTTCACTTCAGGTTTACTGTATCCCTTGGACCTTCTTATTGACGATGAAACACAAAATTGCGTCGGAATTAAATACGATAACCATTCCTGTGACACTAGTTATAAATTCCGATGCTTCACTTCTGGTTTACTGTATCCCTTGGACCTTCGTATTGACGATGAAACACACAAATTGCATCGGAATTAAATACAATAGGCACAAAGCAGAATTAAGTACAAGAAGACTGACTCTTCTTACTGTCTACGTTTTGAACCATTCCTGTGACACTAGCTATAGATTACGATGCTTCACTTCAAGTTTCAGGTTTACTGTACCCCTCTGACCTTCTTATTGACGAAGAAACACAGTAATTTCATCGGAATTAAATACAAAAGGCACTATGCCGACTTAAGTACAAGAAGACTGACTCACCTTACTGACTACGATTTGAACCATTCCTGTGACACTAGTTATAAATTCCAATGCTTCACTTCAGGTTTACTGTATACCTTGGACCATCTAATTGACGATGAAACACAGAAATTGCATCGGATTTAAATAGAAAGGGCACAATGTCGACGTAAGTACAAGAAGAATGACTTTTCTTACTGTCTATGTTTTGAACCATTCCTGTGACACTAGTAATAGATTCCGATGCTTCACTCCAGGTTTACTATATCCCATGGACCTTCTTATTGACGATGAAACACAGAAATTGCATCGGAAATAAATAGAAAAGGCACAATGCCGACTTAAGTACAAGAAGACTGACTCTTCTTACTGACAATGTTTTGAACCATTCCATTGACACTAGTTATAAATTCCGATGCTTCACTTCATGTTTACTGTATCCCTTGGACTTTCTTATTGACGATGAAACACAGATATTGCATCGGAATTAAATAGAAAAGGCACAATGCCGACTGAAGTAAAAGAAGACTGACTCTTCTTACTGACAATGTTTTGAACCATTCCTGTGACACTAGTCATAGATCCGATGCTTCACGTCAGGTTTACTGTATACCTTGGACCTTCTTATTGACGATGAAACACAGAAATTGCATCGGAATTAAATACAAACGGCACAACGCCGACTTAATTACAAGAAAACTGACTCTTCCAACTGTTTAAGTTTTGAACCATTCCTGTGACACTAGTTATAGATTTCGATGCTTCACTTCGGGTTTACTGTATTCCTTGGACCTTCTTATTGACGATGAAACACAGAAAATGCGTCGGAATTAAATACAAAAGGCACAATGCCGACTTAAGTAAATGAAGACCGACTCTTCCTACTGGCTATGTTTTGAACCATTCCTGTGACACCCGTTATAAATTCCGATGCTTCACTTGAGATTTACTGTATCCCTTGGACCTTGTTATTGACGATGAAACACAGAAATTGCATCGGAATTAAATACAAAACGCACAATGCCGAATTAAGTACAAGAACACTGACTCTTCTTCCTGTCTATGATTTGAACCATTTCTGTGACACTAGTTATAGATTCCGATGCTTCACTCCTGGTTTACGGCATCCCTTGGACCTTCTTATTGACGATGAAACACAGAAATAGCATCGGAATTAAATACAAAAGCACAATGCCGACTTAAGGACAACAAGACTGACTCTTCTTACTATGTTTTGAACCATTCCTGTGACAGTAGCTATAGATTCCGATGCTTCACATCAGGTTTACTGTATCCCTCTGACCTTCTTAATGACGATGAAACACAGACATTGCATCGGAATTAAATACAAAAGGCACAATGCCGACTTAAGTACAAGAAGACTGACTCTTCTTACCGTCCATGTTTTGAACCATACCATTGACACTAGTTATAGATTCCGATGCTTCACTCCAGGTTTACTGTATCCCTTGGACCTTCTTATTGATGATGAAACACACAAATTGCATCGGAATTAAATAGAAAAGGCACTATGACGACTTAAGTACAAGAAGACAGACTCTTCTTACTGACTATGTTCTGAACGATTCCTGCGACACTAGTTACAGATCCCGATGCTTCACTTCAGGTGTACTGTATCCCTTGGACCTTCTTATTGACTATAAAACACAAAAATTGCATGGGAATGAAATACAAAAGGCAAAATGCCGACTGAAGTGCACGAAGACTGACTCTTCTTACAGCCTATGATTTGAACCATTCCTGTGACACTAGTTATAGATTCCGATGCTTCACTCCAGGTTCACTGTATCCCTTGGACCTTCTTATTGACGATGAAACACAGAAATTGCATCGGAATTAAATACAAAAGGCACAATGCTCACTTAAGTACAAGAAGACTAACTCTTCTTACTGACTATGTTTTGAACCATTCCTGTGACACTAGTTATGGATTCCGATGCTTCAATTCAGGTTTACTGTATCCCTCTGACCTTCATATTGACGATGAAACACAGAAATTGCATCGGAATTGAATACAAAAGGCACAATGCCGAATTAAGTTCAAGAAGACTGACTCTTCTTACTGTCTATTTTTGAACCAGTCCTGTGACACTAGTTATAGACTCCGATGCTTCACTCCAGGTTTACTGTATCCCTTGGTCCTTCTTATTGACGATTAAACACAGAAATTGCATCGGAATTAAATAGAAAAGGCACAATGCCGACTTCAGTACAAGAAGACTGACTCTTCTTACTGACTATGTTTTGAACCATTCCTGTGACACTAGCTATAGATTCTATGCTTCACTTCAGGTTTACTGTACCCATCTGACCTTCTTATTGACGATGAAACACAGAAACTGCATCGGAATTACATACAAAAGGCACAATGCCTACTTAAGTACAAGAAGACTGACTCATCTTGCAGCCTATGTTTTAAAATATTCCATTGACACTAGTTATAGATTCCGATGCTTCACTCCAGGTTTCTTGTATCCCTTGGACCTTGTTATTGACGATGAAACACAGAAATTGCATCGGAATTAAATTGAAAATTTACAATGCCGACTTAAGTACAAGAAGACTGACTCTTCTTACTGACTACGTTTTGAACCATTCCTGTGACACTAGTTATAGATTCCGATGCTTCACCTCAGGTTTACTGTATGCCTTGGACCATCTTATTGACGATAAAACACAGAAATTGCATCGGAATTAAATACAAAAGGCAAAATGCCGACTTAAGTACATGAAGACTGACTCTTCTTACTGTCTATGTTTTGAACCATTCCTGTGCCACTAGTTATAGATTCCGATGCTACACTCCAGGTTTACTGTATCCGTTGGACCTTCTTATTGACGATGAAACACACAAATTGCATCGGAATTATATAGAAAAGGCACTATGCCGACGTAAGTACAAGAAGACTGACTCTTCTTACTGTCTATGTTTTGAACCATTCCTGTGACACTAGTTATAGTTTCCGATGCTTCACTCCATTTTACTGTATCCCTTGGACCTTCTTATTGACGATGAAACACAGAAATTGCATCGGAATTAAATACAAAAGGCACAATGCCGACTTAAGTACAAGAAGACTGACTCTCCTTTCTGACTGTGTTTTGAACCATTCCTGTGACACTAGTTATAGATTACGATGCTTCACCTCAGTTTTACTGTATCCCTTGGACCTTCTTATTGACGATGAAAAACAGAAATTGCATCGGAATTAAATACAAAAGGCACAATGCCGACTTAAGTAGAAGAAGACTGACTCTCCTTTCTGACTGTGATTTGAACCATTCCTGTGACACTAGTTATGAATTCCGATGCTTCACTTCAGGTTTAGTGTATCCCTTGGACCTTCTTATTGACGATGAAACACAGAAATTGCATTGGAATTAAATACAAAAGGCACAATGCCGACTTATGGACAGGAAGACTGACTCTTCTTACTGACTTTGCTTTGAACCATTCCTGTGACACTAGTTATAGATTCCGATGCTTCACTTCAAGGTTTACTGTATCCCTCTGACCTTCTTATTGACAATGAAACATAGAAATTGCATCGGAATTAAATAGAAAAGGCACAATGTCGACTTAAGTACAAGAAGACTGACTCTTCTTACTGTCTATGTTTTGAACCATTCCTCTGACACTTGTTATAGATTCCGATGCTACACTCCAGGTTTACTGTATCCCTTGGACCTTCTTATTGACGATGAAACACAGAAATTGCAGCGGAATTAAATACAAAAGGCACAATGCCGACTTATGGACAAGAAGACTGACTCTTCTTACTGACTTTGCTTTGAACCATTCCTGTGACACTAGTTATAGATTCCGATGCTTCACTTCAAGGTTTACTGTATCCCTCTGACCTTCTTATTGACAATGAAACATAGAAGTTGCATTGGAATTAAATAGAAAAGGCACAATGTCGACTTAAGTACAAGAAGACTGACTCTTCTTACTGTCTATGTTTTGAACCATTCATCTGACACTTGTTATAGATTCCGATGCTACACTCCAGGTTAACTGTATCCCTTGGACCTTCTTATTGACGATGAAACACAGAAATTGTAGCGGAATTAAATACAAAAGGCACAATGCCGACTTAATGACAAGAAGACTGACTCTTCTTACTGACTTTGCTTTGAACCATTCCTGTGAATCTAGTTATAGATTCCGATGCTTCACTTCAGGTTTATTGTATCCCTCTGACCTTCTTATTGACGAAGAAACACAAAAATAGAATCGGAATTAAATAGAAAAGGCACAATGTCGACGTAAGTACTAGAAGACTGACTCTTCTTACTGTCTATGTTTTGAACCATTCCTGTGACACTAGTTATAGATTCCGATGCTTCACTCCAGGTTTACTATATCCCTTGGACCTTCTTATTGACGATGAAACACAGAAATTGCATCAGAAATAAATAGAAAAAAGCACAATGCCGACTTAAGAACAGGTAGACTTACTCTTCTTACTGACTATGTTTTGAACCATTCCTGTGACACTACTTATAGATTCCGATGCTTCACTTCAGGATTTCTGTATCCCTCCGACCTTCTTATTGACGATGAAACACAAAATTGCGTCGGAATTAAATACGATAACCATTCCTGTGACACTAGTTATAAATTCCGATGCTTCACTTCTGGTTTACTGTATCCCTTGGTCCTTCGTATTGACGATGAAACACACAAATTGCATCGGAATTAAATACAATAGGCACAAAGCAGAATTAAGTACAAGAAGACTGACTCTTCTTACTGTCTACGTTTTGAACCATTCCTGTGACACTAGCTATAGATTACGATGCTTCACTTCAAGTTTCAGGTTTACTGTACCCCTCTGACCTTCTTATTGACGAAGAAACACAGTAATTTCATCGGAATTAAATACAAAAGGCACTATGCCGACTTAAGTACAAGAAGACTGACTCACCTTACTGACTATGATTTGAACCATTCCTGTGACACTAGTTATAAATTCCAATGCTTCACTTCAGGTTTACTGTATACCTTGGACCATCTTATTGACGATGAAACACAGAAATTGCATCGGATTTAAATAGAAAGGGCACAATGTCGACGTAAGTACAAGAAGAATGACTTTTCTTACTGTCTATGTTTTGAACCATTCCTGTGACACTAGTAATAGATTCCGATGCTTCACTCCAGGTTTACTATATCCCATGGACCTTCTTATTGACGATGAAACACAGAAATTGCATCGGAAATAAATAGAAAAGGCACAATGCCGACTTAAGTACAAGAAGACTGACTCTTCTTACTGACAATGTTTTGAACCATTCCATTGACACTAGTTATAAATTCCGATGCTTCACTTCATGTTTACTGTATCCCTTGGACTTTCTTATTGACGATGAAACACAGATATTGCATCGGAATTAAATAGAAAAGGCACAATGCCGACTGAAGTAAAAGAAGACTGACTCTTCTTACTGACAATGTTTTGAACCATTCCTGTGACACTAGTCATAGATCCGATGCTTCACTTCAGGTTTACTGTATACCTTGGACCTTCTTATTGACGATGAAACACAGAAATTGCATCGGAATTAAATACAAACGGCACAATGCCGACTTAATTACAAGAAAACTGACTCTTCCAACTGTTTAAGTTTTGAACCATTCCTGTGACACTAGTTATAGATTTCGATGCTTCACTTCAGGTTTACTGTATTCCTTGGACCTTCTTATTGACGATGAAACACAGAAAATGCATCGGAATTAAATACAAAAGGCACAATGCCGACTTAAGTACATGAAGACCGACTCTTCCTACTGGCTATGTTTTGAACCATTCCTGTGACACCCGTTATAAATTCCGATGCTTCACTTGAGATTTACTGGATCCCTTGGACCTTGTTATTGACGATGAAACACAGAAATTGCATCGGAATTAAATACAAAACGCACAATGCCGAATTAAGTACAAGAACACTGACTCTTCTTCCTGTCTATGATTTGAACCATTTCTGTGACACTAGTTATAGATTCCGATGCTTCACTCCTGGTTTACTGCATCCCTTGGACCTTCTTATTGACGATGAAACACAGAAATTGCATCGGAATTAAATACAAAAGCACAATGCCGACTTAAGGACATCAAGATTGACTCTTCTTACTATGTTTTGAACCATTCCTGTGACAGTAGCTATAGATTCCGATGCTTCACATCAGGTTTACTGTATCCCTCTGACCTTCTTAATGACGATGAAACACAGACATTGCATCGGAATTAAATACAAAAGGCACAATGCCGACTTAAGTACAAGAAGACTGACTCTTCTTACCGTCCATGTTTTGAACCATACCATTGACACTAGTTATAGATTCCGATGCTTCACTCCAGGTTTACTGTATCCCTTGGACCTTCTTATTGATGATGAAACACACAAATTGCATCGGAATTAAATAGAAAAGGCACTATGACGACTTAAGTACAAGAAGACAGACTCTTCTTACTGACTATGTTCTGAACGATTCCTGCGACACTAGTTATAGATCCTGATGCTTCACTTCAGGTGTACTGTATCCCTTGGACCTTCTTATTGACTATAAAACACAAAAATTGCATGGGAATGAAATACAAAGGGCAAAATGCCGACTGAAGTGCACGATGACTGACTCTTCTTACATCCTATGATTTGAACCATTCCTGTGACACTAGTTATAGATTCCGATGCTTCACTCCAGGTTCACTGTATCCCTTGGACCTTCATATTGACGATGAAACACAGAAATTGCATCGGAATTGAATACAAAAGGCACAATGCCGAATTAAGTTCAAGAAGACTGACTCTTCTTACTGTCTATTTTTGAACCAGTCCTGTGACACTAGTTATAGACTCCGATGCTTCACTCCAGGTTTACTGTATCCCTTGGTCCTTCTTATTGACGATTAAACACAGAAATTGCATCGGAATTAAATAGAAAAGGCACAATGCCGGCTTCAGTACAAGAAGACTGACTCTTCTTACTGACTATGTTTTGAACCATTCCTGTGACACTAGCTATAGATTCTATGCTTCACTTCAGGTTTACTGTACCCATCTGACCTTCTTATTGACGATGAAACACAGAAACTGCATCGGAATTAAATACAAAAGGCACAATGCCTACTTAAGTACAAGAAGACTGTCTCATCTTGCAGTCTATGTTTTGAAATATTCCATTGACACTAGTTATAGATTCCGATGCTTCACTCCAGGTTTCTTGTATCCCTTGGACCTTGTTATTGACGATGAAACACAGAAATTGCATCGGAATTAAATTGAAAATTTACAATGCCGACTTAAGTACAAGAAGACTGACTCTTCTTACTGACTACGTTTTGAACCATTCCTGTGACACTAGTTATAGATTCCGATGCTTCACCTCAGGTTTACTGTATGCCTTGGACCATCTTATTGACGTTAAAACACAGAAATTGCATCGGAATTAAATACAAAAGGCAAAATGCCGACTTAAGTATGTGAAGACTGACTTTTCTTACTGTCTATGTTTTGAACCATTCCTGTGCCACTAGTTATAGATTCCGATGCTACACTCCAGGATTACTGTATCCGTTGGACCTTCTTATTGACGATGAAACACACAAATTGCATCGGAATTATATAGAAAAGGCACTATGCCGACGTAAGTACAAGAAGACTGACTCTTCTTACTGTCTATGTTTTGAACCATTCCTGTGACACTAGTTATAGTTTCCGATGCTTCACTCCATTTTACTGTATCCCTTGGACCTTCTTAATGACGATGAAACACAGAAATTGCATCGGAATTAAATACAAAAGGCACAATGCCGACTTAAGTACAAGAAGACTGACTCTCCTTTCTGACTGTGATTTGAACCATTCCTGTGACACTAGTTATAGATTACGATGCTTCACCTCAGTTTTACTGTATCCCTTGGACCTTCTTAATGACGATGAAACACAGAAATTGCATTGGAATTAAATACAAAAGGCACAATGCCGACTTATGGACAGGAAGACTGACTCTTCTTACTGACTTTCCTTTGAACCATTCCTGTGACACTAGTTATAGATTCCGATGCTTCACTTCAAGGTTTACTGTATCCCTCTGACCTTCTTATTGACAATGAAACATAGAAATTGCATCGGAATTAAATAGAAAAGGCACAATGTCGACTTAAGTACAAGAAGACTGACTCTTCTTACTGTCTATGTTTTGAACCATTCCTCTGACACTTGTTATAGATTCCGATGCTACACTCCAGGTTTACTGTATCCCTTGGACCTTCTTATTGACGATGAAACACAGAAATTGCAGCGGAATTAAATACAAAAGGCACAATGCCGACTTAAGGACAAGAAGACTGACTCTTCTTACTGACTTTGTTTTGAACCATTCCTGTGAATCTAGTTATAGATTCCGATGCTTCACTTCAGGTTTATTGTATCCCTCTGACCTTCTTATTGACGAAGAAACACAGAAATAGAATCGGAATTAAATAGAAAAGGCACAATGTCGACGTAAGTACTAGAAGACTGACTCTTCTTACTGTCTATGTTTTGAACCATTCCTGTGACACTAGTTATAGATTCCGATGCTTCACTCCAGGTTTACTATATCCCTTGGACCTTCTTATTGACGATGAAACACAGAAATTGCATCAGAAATAAATAGAAAAAAAGCACAATGCCGACTTAAGTGCAGGTAGACTTACTCTTCTTACTGACTATGTTTTGAACCATCCCTGTGACACTAGTTATAAATTCCGATACTTCACTTCAGGTTTACTGTATCCCTTGGACCTTCTTATTGACGATGAAACACAAAATTGCGTCGGAATTAAATACGATAACCATTCCGGTGACACTAGTTATAAATTCCGATGCTTCACTTCTGGTTTACTGTATCCCTTGGACCTTCGTATTGACGATGAAACACAGAAATTGCATCGGAATTAAATACAATAGGCACAAAGCAGAATTAAGTACAGGAAGACTGACTCTTCTTACTGTCTACGTTTTGAACCATTCCTGTGACACTACCTATAGATTACGATGCTTCACTTCAAGTTTCAGGTTTACTGTACCCCTCTGACCTTCTTATTGACGAAGAAACACAGAAATTTCATCGGAATTAAATACAAAAGGCACTATGCCGACTTAAGTACAAGAAGACTGACTCACCTTACTGACTATGATTTGAACCATTCCTGTGACACTAGTTATAAATTCCGATGCTTCACTTCAGGTTTACTGTATACCTTGGACCTTCTTATTGACGATGAAACACAGAAACTGCATCGGAATTAAAAAGAAAAGGCACAATGCCGACTTAAGTACAAGAAGACTGACTCTTCTTACTGTCTATGTTTTTAACCATTCCTGTGACACTAGTTACAGATTCCGATGCTTCACTCCAGGTTTACTGTATCCCTTGGACCTTCTTATTGAGGATGAAACACAGAAATTGCATCGGAATTAATTACAAAAGGCACAATGCCGACTTAAAGACAACAAGACTGACACTTCTTACTGTCTATGTTTGAACCATCCCTGTGACACTAGTTATAAATTCCGATGCTTCACTTCAGGTTTACTGTATCCCTTGGACCTTCTTATTGACGATGAAACACACAAATTGCATCGGAATTAAATACAATAGGCACAAAGCAGAATTAAGTACAAGAAGACTGACTCTTCTTACTGTCTACGTTTTGAACCATTCCTGTGACACTAGCTATAGATTACGATGCTTCACTTCAAGTTTCAGGTTTACTGTACCCCTCTGACCTTCTTATTGACGAAGAAACACAGTAATTTCATTGGAATTAAATACAAAAGGCACTATGCCGACTTAAGTACAAGAAGACTGACTCACCTTACTGACTATGATTTGAACCATTCCTGTGACACTAGTTATAAATTCCAATGCTTCACTTCAGGTTTACTGTATACCTTGGACCATCTTATTGACGATGAAACACAGAAATTGCATCGGATTTAAATAGAAAGGGCACAATGTCGACGTAAGTACAAGAAGAATGACTTTTCTTACTGTCTATGTTTTGAACCATTCCTGTGACACTAGTAATAGATTCCGATGCTTCACTCCAGGTTTACTATATCCCATGGACCTTCTTATTGACGATGAAACACAGAAATTGCATCGGAAATAAATAGAAAAGGCACAATGCCGACTTAAGTACAAGAAGACTGACTCTTCTTACTGACAATGTTTTGAACCATTCCATTGACACTAGTTATAAATTCCGATGCTTCACTTCATGTTTACTGTATCCCTTGGACTTTCTTATTGACGATGAAACACAGATATTGCATCGGAATTAAATAGAAAAGGCACAATGCCGACTGAAGTAAAAGAAGACTGACTCTTCTTACTGACAAAGTTTTGAACCATTCCTGTGACACTAGTCATAGATCCGATGCTTCACTTCAGGTTTACTGTATACCTTGGACCTTCTTATTGACGATGAAACACAGAAATTGCATCGGAATTAAATACAAACGGCACAATGCCGACTTAATTACAAGAAAACTGACTCTTCCAACTGTTTAAGTTTTGAACCATTCCTGTGACACTAGTTATAGATTTCGATGCTTCACTTCGGGTTTACTGTATTCCTTGGACCTTCTTATTGACGATGAAACACAGAAAATGCATCGGAATTAAATACAAAAGGCACAATGCCGACTTAAGTAAATGAAGACCGACTCTTCCTACTGGCTATGTTTTGAACCATTCCTGTGACACCCGTTATAAATTCCGATGCTTCACTTGAGATTTACTGGATCCCTTGGACCTTGTTATTGACGATGAAACACAGAAATTGCATCGGAATTAAATACAAAACGCACAATGCCGAATTAAGTACAAGAACACTGACTCTTCTTCCTGTCTATGATTTGAACCATTTCTGTGACACTAGTTATAGATTCCGAAGCTTCACTCCTGGTTTACTGCATCCCTTGGACCTTCTTATTGACGATGAAACACAGAAATAGCATCGGAATTAAATACAAAAGCACAATGCCGACTTAAGGACAACAAGACTGACTCTTCTTACTATGTTTTGAACCATTCCTGTGACAGTAGCTATAGATTCCGATGCTTCACATCAGGTTTACTGTATCCCTCTGACCTTCTTAATGACGATGAAACACAGACATTGCATCGGAATTAAATACAAAAGGCACAATGCCGACTTAAGTACAAGAAGACTGACTCTTCTTACCGTCCATGTTTTGAACCATACCATTGACACTAGTTATAGATTCCGATGCTTCACTCCAGGTTTACTGTATCCCTTGGACCTTCTTATTGATGATGAAACACACAAATTGCATCGGAATTAAATAGAAAAGGCACTATGACGACTTAAGTACAAGAAGACAGACTCTTCTTACTGACTATGTTCTGAACGATTCCTGCGACACTAGTTATAGATCCCGATGCTTCACTTCAGGTGTACTGTATCCCTTGGACCTTCTTATTGACTATAAAACACAAAAATTGCATGGGAATGAAATACAAAAGGCAAAATGCCGACTGAAGTGCACGAAGACTGACTCTTCTTACAGCCTATGATTTGAACCATTCCTGTGACACAAGTTATAGATTCCGATGCTTCACTCCAGGTTCACTGTATCCCTTGGACCTTCTTATTGACGATGAAACACAGAAATTGCATCGGAATTAAATACAAAAGGCACAATGCTCACTTAAGTACAAGAAGACTAACTCTTCTTACTGACTATGTTTTGAACCATTCCTGTGACACTAGTTATGGATTCCGATGCTTCAATTCAGGTTTACTGTATCCCTCTGACCTTCATATTGACGATGAAACACAGAAATTGCATCGGAATTGAATACAAAAGGCACAATGCCGAATTAAGTTCAAGAAGACTGACTCTTCTTACTGTCTATTTTTGAACCATTCCTGTGACACTAGTCATAGATCCGATGCTTCACTTCAGGTTTACTGTATACCTTGGACCTTCTTATTGACGATGAAACACAGAAATTGCATCGGAATTAAATACAAACGGCACAATGCCGACTTAATTACAAGAAAACTGACTCTTCCAACTGTTTAAGTTTTGAACCATTCCTGTGACACTAATTATAGATTTCGATGCTTCACTTCGGGTTTACTGTATTCCTTGGACCTTCTTATTGACGATGAAACACAGAAAATGCATCGGAATTAAATACAAAAGGCACAATGCCGACTTAAGTAAATGAAGACCGACTCTTCCTACTGGCTATGTTTTGAACCATTCCTGTGACACCCGTTATAAATTCCGATGCTTCACTTGAGATTTACTGTATCCCTTGGACCTTGTTATTGACGATGAAACACAGAAATTGCATCGGAATTAAATACAAAACGCACAATGCCGAATTAAGTACAAGAACACTGACTCTTCTTCCTGTCTATGATTTGAACCATTTCTGTGACACTAGTTATAGATTCCGATGCTTCACTCCTGGTTTACTGCATCCCTTGGACCTTCTTATTGACGATGAAACACAGAAATAGCATCGGAATTAAATACAAAAGCACAATGCCGACTTAAGGACAACAAGACTGACTCTTCTTACTATGTTTTGAACCATTCCTGTGACAGTAGCTATAGATTCCGATGCTTCACATCAGGTTTACTGTATCCCTCTGACCTTCTTAATGACGATGAAACACAGACATTGCATCGGAATTAAATACAAAAGGCACAATGCCGACTTAAGTACAAGAAGACTGACTCTTCTTACCGTCCATGTTTTGAACCATACCATTGACACTAGTTATAGATTCCGATGCTTCACTCCAGGTTTACTGTATCCCTTGGACCTTCTTATTGATGATGAAACACACAAATTGCATCGGAATTAAATAGAAAAGGCACTATGACGACTTAAGTACAAGAAGACAGACTCTTCTTACTGACTATGTTCTGAACGATTCCTGCGACACTAGTTATAGATCCCGATGCTTCACTTCAGGTGTACTGTATCCCTTGGACCTTCTTATTGACTATAAAACACAAAAATTGCATGGGAATGAAATACAAAAGGCAAAATGCCGACTGAAGTGCACGAAGACTGACTCTTCTTACAGCCTATGATTTGAACCATTCCTGTGACACAAGTTATAGATTCCGATGCTTCACTCCAGGTTCACTGTATCCCTTGGACCTTCTTATTGACGATGAAACACAGAAATTGCATCGGAATTAAATACAAAAGGCACAATGCTCACTTAAGTACAAGAAGACTAACTCTTCTTACTGACTATGTTTTGAACCATTCCTGTGACACTAGTTATGGATTCCGATGCTTCAATTCAGGTTTACTGTATCCCTCTGACCTTCATATTAACGATGAAACACAGAAATTGCATCGGAATTGAATACAAAAGGCACAATGCCGAATTAAGTTCAAGAAGACTGACTCTTCTTACTGTCTATTTTTGAACCAGTCCTGTGACACTAGTTATAGACTCCGATGCTTCACTCCAGGTTTACTTTATCCCTTGGTCCTTCTTATTGACGATTAAACACAGAAATTGCATCGGAATTAAATAGAAAAGGCACAATGCCGACTTCAGTAGAAGAAGACTGACTCTTCTTACTGACTATGTTTTGAACCATTCCTGTGACACTAGCTATAGATTCTATGCTTCACTTCAGGTTTACTGTACCCATCTGACCTTATAATTGACGATGAAACACAGAAACTGCATCGGAATTACATACAAAAGCACAATGCCTACTTAAGTACAAGAAGACTGACTCATCTTGCAGTCTATGTTTTGAAATATTCCATTGACACTAGTTATAGATTCCGATGCTTCACTCCAGGTTTCTTGTATCCCTTGGACCTTGTTATTGACGATGAAACACAGAAATTGCATCGGAATTAAATTGAAAATTTACAATGCCGACTTAAGTACAAGAAGACTGACTCTTCTTACTGACTACGTTTTGAACCATTCCTGTGACACTAGTTATAGATTCCGATGCTTCACCTCAGGTTTACTGTATGCCTTGGACCATCTTATTGACGATAAAACACAGAAATTGCATCGGAATTAAATACAAAAGGCAAAATGCCGACTTAAGTACATGAAGACTGACTCTTCTTACTGTCTATGTTTTGAACCATTCCTGTGCCACTAGTTATAGATTCCGATGCTACACTCCAGGTTTACTGTATCCGTTGGACCTTCTTATTGACGATGAAACACACAAATTGCATCGGAATTATATAGAAAAGGCACTATGCCGACGTAAGTACAAGAAGACTGACTCTTCTTACTGTCTATGTTTTGAACCATTCCTGTGACACTAGTTATAGTTTCCGATGCTTCACTCCATTTTACTGTATCCCTTGGACCTTCTTATTGACGATGAAACACAGAAATTGCATCGGAATTAAATACAAAAGGCACAATGCCGACTTAAGTACAAGAAGACTGACTCTCCTTTCTGACTGTGATTTGAACCATTCCTGTGACACTAGTTATAGATTACGATGCTTCACCTCAGTTTTACTGTATCCCTTGGACCTTCTTATTGACGATGAAAAACAGAAATTGCATCGGAATTAAATACAAAAGGCACAATGCCGACTTAAGTAGAAGAAGACTGACTCTCCTTTCTGACTGTGATTTGAACCATTCCTGTGACACTAGTAATGAATTCCGATGCTTCACTTCAGGTTTAGTGTATCCCTTGGACCTTCTTATTGACGATGAAACACAGAAATTGCATTGGAATTAAATACAAAAGGCACAATGCCGACTTATGGACAGGAAGACTGACTCTTCTTACTGACTTTGCTTTGAACCATTCCTGTGACACTAGTTATAGATTCCGATGCTTCACTTCAAGGTTTACTGTATCCCTCTGACCTTCTTATTGACAATGAAACATAGAAATTGCATCGGAATTAAATAGAAAAGGCACAATGTCGACTTAAGTACAAGAAGACTGACTCTTCTTACTGTCTATGTTTTGAACCATTCCTCTGACACTTGTTATAGATTCCGATGCTACACTCCAGGTTTACTGTATCCCTTGGACCTTCTTATTGACGATGAAACACAGAAATTGCAGCGGAATTAAATACAAAAGGCACAATGCCGACTTAAGGACAAGAAGACTGACTCTTCTTACTGACTTTGTTTTGAACCATTCCTGTGAATCTAGTTATAGATTCCGATGCTTCACTTCAGGTTTACTGTATCCCTCTGACCTTCTTATTGACGAAGAAACACAGAAATAGAATCGGAATTAAATAGAAAAGGCACAATGTCGACGTAAGTACTAGAAGACTGACTCTTCTTACTGTCTATGTTTTGAACCATTCCTGTGACACTAGTTATAGATTCCGATGCTTCACTCCAGGTTTACTATATCCCTTGGACCTTCTTATTGACGATGAAACACAGAAATTGCATCAGAAATAAATAGAAAAAAGCACAATGCCGACTTAAGTACAGGTAGACTTACTCTTCTTACTGACTATGTTTTGAACCATTCCTGTGACACTACTTATAGATTCCGATGCTTCACTTCAGGATTTCTGTATCCCTCCGACCTTCTTATTGACGATGAAACACTGAAATTGCATCGGAATTAAATAGAAAAGGAACAATGCCGACTTAAGTACAAGAAGACTGACTCTTCTTACTGTCTATGTTTTGAACCATCCCTGTGACACTAGTTATAAATTCCGATGCTTCACTTCAGGTTTACTGTATCCCTTGGACCTACTTATTGACGATGAAACACAAAATTGCGTCGGAATTAAATACGATAACCATTCCTGTGACACTAGCTATAAATTCCGATGCTTCACTTCTGGTTTACTGTACCCCTTGGACCTTCGTATTGACGATGAAACACAGAAATTGCATCGGAATTAAATACAATAGGCACAAAGCAGAATTAAGTACAAGAAGACTGACTCTTCTTACTGTCTACGTTTTGAACCATTCCTGTGACACTAGCTATAGATTACGATGCTTCACTTCAAGTTTCAGGTTTACTGTACCCCTCTGACCTTCTTATTGACGAAGAAACACAGAAATTTCATCGGAATTAAATACAAAAGGCACTATGCCGACTTAAGTACAAGAAGACTGACTCACCTTACTGACTATGATTTGAACCATTCCTGTGACACTAGTTATAAATTCCGATGCTTCACTTCAGGTTTACTGTATACCTTGGACCTTCTTATTGACGATGAAACACAGAAATTGCATCGGAATTAAAAAGAAAAGGCACAATGCCGACTTAAGTATAAGAAGACTGACTCTTCTTACTGTCTATGCTTTGAACCATTCCTGTGACACTAGTAATAGATTCCAATGCTTCACTCCAGGTTTACAATAACCCATGGACCTTCTTATTGACGATGAAACACAGAAATTGCATCGGAAATAAATAGAAAAGGCACAATGCCGACTTAAGTACAAAAAGACTGACTCTTCTTACTGACAATGTTTTGAACCATTCCATTGACACTAGTTATAAATTCCGATGCTTCACTTCATGTTTACTGTATACCATATACTTTCTTATTGACGATGAAACACCGAAATTGAATCGGAATTAAATAGAAAATGCACAATGCCGACTGAAGTACAAGAAGACTGACTCTTCTTACTGACTATGTTTTGAACCATTCCTGTGACACTAGTCATAGATCCGATGCTTCACTTCAGGTTTACTGTATACCTTGGACCTTTTTATTGACGATGAAACACAGAAATTGCATCGGAATTAAATACAAACGGCACAATGCCGACTTAAGTACAAGAAGACTGACTCTTCCTACTGTCTATGTTTTGAACCATTCCTGTGACACTAGTTATAGATTTCGATGCTTCACTTCAGGTTTACTGTATTCCTTGGACATTCTTATTGACGATGAAACTCAGAAAATGCATCGGAATTAAATACAAAAGGCACAATGCCGAATTACGTACAAGAAGACTGACTCTTCTTGCTGTCTATGCTTTGAACCATTTCTGTGACACTAGTTATAGATTCCGATGCTTCACTCCTGGTTTACTGCATCCCTTGGACCTTCTTATTGACGATGAAACACAGAAATTGCATCGGAATTAAATACAAAAGGCACAATGCCGACTTAAGGACAACAGGATTGATTCTTCTTACTGACTATGCTTTGAACCATTCCTGTGTCAGTAGCTATAGATTCCGATGCTTCACTTCAGGTTTACTGTATCCCTCTGACCTTCTTAATGACGATGAAACACAGTCATTGCACCGTAATTAAATACAAAAGGCACAATGCCGACTTAAGTAAAAGAAGACTGACTCTTCTTACCGTCCATGTTTTGAACCATACCATTGACACTAGTTATAGATTCCGATGCTTCACTCCGGGTTTACTGTATCCCTTGGACCTTCTTATTGACGATGAAACACACAAATTGCATCGGAATTAAATAGAAAAGGCACTATGCCGACTTAAGTACAAGAAGACTGATTCTTCTTACTGACTATGTTTTGAACGATTCCTGTGACACTAGTTATAGATCCCGATGCTTCACTTCAGGTTTACTGTATCCCTTGGACCTTCTTATTGACTATGAAACACAAAAATTGCATCGGAATTAAATACAAAAGGCAAAATGCTGACTGAAGTGCACGAAGACTGACTCTTCTTACAGTCTATGATTTGAACCATTCCTGTGACACTAGTTATAGATTCCGATGCTTCACTCCAGGTTCACTGTATCCCTTGGACCTTCTTATTGACGATGAAACACAGAAATTGCATCGGAATTAAATACAAAAGGCACAATGCCGACTTAGGTACAAGAAGACTAACTCTTCTTACTGACTATGTTTTGAACCATTCCTTTGACACTAGATATGGATTCCAATGCTTCACTTCAGGTTTACTGTATCCCTCTGACCTTCTTATTGACGATGAAACACAGAAATTGCATCAGAATTGAATACAAAAGGCACAATGCCGAATTAAGTTCAAGAAGACTGTCTCTTCTTACTGTCTATTTTTGAACCAGTCCTCTGACACTAGTTATAGACTCCGATGCTTCACTCCAGGTTTACTGTATCCCTTGGTCCTTCTTATTGACGATTAAACACAGAAATTGCAACGGAATTAAATAGAAAAGGCACAATGCCGACTTAAGTACAAGAAGACTGTCTCTTCTTACTGACTATGTTTTGAACCATTCCTGTGACACTGGTTATAAATTCCGATGCTACACTTCAGGTTTACTGTATCCCTAGGACATTCTTATTGACGATGAAACACAGAAATTGAATCGGAATTAAATACAAAAGGCACAGTGCAGAATTAAGTACAAGGAGACTGACTCTTCTTACTGTCTATGTTATGAACCATTCTTGTGAAACTAGTTATAGATTCCAATGCTTCACTCCAGGTGTACTGTATCCCTTGGACCTTCTTATTGATGATGAAACACAGAAATTGCATCGGAATTAAATACAAAAGGCACAATGCAGACTTAAGGACAAGAAGACTGACTCTTCTTACTGACTATGTTTTGACCCATTCCTGTGACACTAGCTATAGATTCTATGCATCACTTCAGGTTTACTGTACCCATCTGACCTTCTTATTGACGATGAAACACAGAAACTGCATCGGAATTAAATACAAAAGGCACAATGCCGACTTAAGTACAAGAAGACTGACTCATCTTACAGCCTATGTTTTGAAATATTCCATTAACACTAGATACAGATTCCGATGCTTCACTCCAGGTTTACTGTATCCCTTAGACCTTGTTATTGACGATGAAACACAGAAATATCATCGGAATTAAATAGAAAAGGTACAATGCCGACTTAAGTACAAGAAGACTGACTCTTCTTACTGATTATGTTTTGAACCATTCCTGTGACACTAGTTATAGATTCCGATGCTTCACTTCAGGTTTACTGTATCCCTTGGACCTTCTTATTGACGATTAAACACAGAAATTGCATCGGAATTAAATACAAAAGGCAAAATGAAGACTTAAGTACATGAAGACTGACTCTTCTTACTGTCTATCTTTTGAACCATTCCTGTGACACTAGTTATAGATTCCGATGCTACACTCCAGGTTTACTGTATCCGTTGGACCTTCTTATTGACGATGAAACACACAAATCGCATCGGAATTAAATAGAAAAGGCACTATGCCGACGTAAGTACAAGGAGACTGACTCTTCTTACTGTCTATGTTTTGAACCATTCCTGTGACACTAGTTATAGTTTCCGATGCTTCACTCCATTTTACTGTATCCCTGGGACCTTCTTATTGACGATGAAACACAGAAATTGCATCGGAATGAAATATGAAAAGGCACAATGACGACTTAACTACAAGAAGACTGACTCTTCTTACTGACTATGTTTTGATCCATTCCTGTGACACTAGTTATAGACTCCGATCCTTCACTCCAGGTTTACTGTATCCCTTGGACCTTCTAATTGACGATGATACACAGAAATTGCATCGGAATTAAATAGAAAAGGTACAATGCCGACTTAAGTACAAGAAGACTTAATCTTCTTACTGACTATGTTTTGAACCATTCCTGTGACACTACTTATAGATTCCGATGCTTCACTTCAAGATTTCTGTATCCCTCCGACCTTCTTATTGACGATGAAACACTGAAATTGCATCGGAATTAAATAGAAAAGGAACAATGCCGACTTAAGTACAAGAAAACTGACTCTTCTTACTGTCTATGTTTTGACCCATCCCTGTGACACTAGTTATAAATTCCGATGCTTCACTTCAGGTTCACTGTATCCCTTGGACCTTCTTATTGACGATGAAACACAGAAATTGCGTCGGAATTAAATACTATAACCATTCCTGTGACACTAGTTATAAATTCCGATGCTTCACTTCAGGTTGACTGCATCCCTTGGACCTTCTTATTGACGATGAAACACAGAAATTGCATCGGAATTAAATACAATAGGCACAAAGCAGAATTAAGTACAAGAAGACTGACTCTTCTTACTGTCTATGTTTTGAACCATTCCTGTGACACTACCTATAGATTACGATGCTTCACTTCAAGTTTCTGGTTTACTGTACCCCTCTGACCTTCTTATTGACGAAGAAACACAGAAATTTCATCGGAATTAAATACAAAAGGCACAATGCCGACTTAAGTACAAGAAGACTGACTCACCTTACTGACTAGGATTTGAACCATTCCTGTGACACTAGTTATAAATTCCGATGCTTCACTTCAGGTTTACTGTATACCTTGGACCTTCTTATTGACGATGAAACACAGAAATTGCATCGGAATTAAATACAAAAGGCACAATGCCGACTTAGGTACAAGAAGACTAACTCTTCTTACTGACTATGTTTTGAACCATTCCTGTGACACTAGTTATGGATTCCAATGCTTCACTTCAGGTTTACTGTATCCCTCTGACCTTCTTATTGACGATGAAACACAGAAATTGCATCGGAATTGAATACAAAAGGCACAATGCCGAATTAAGTTCAAGAAGACTGACTCTTCTTACTGACTATGTTTTGAACCATTCCTGTGACACTAGTTATAAATTCCGATGCTACACTTCAGGTTTACTGTATCCCTTGGACATTCTTATTGACGATGAAACACAGAAATTGAATCGGAATTAAATACAAAAGGCACAGTGCAGAATTAAGTACAAGGAGACTGACTCTTCTTAATGTCTATGTTTTGAACCATTCTTGTGACACTAGTTATAGATTCCGATGCTTCACTTCAGGTTTACTGTATCCCTTGGACCTTCTTATTGACGATTAAACACAGAAATTGCATCGGAATTAAATACAAAAGGCAAAATGCCGACTTAAGTACATGAAGACTGACTCTTCTTACTGTCTATGTTTTGAACCATTCCTGTGACACTAGTTATAGATTCCGATGCTACACTCCAGGTTTACTGTATCCGTTGGACCTTCTTATTGACGATGAAACACACAAATCGCATCGGAATTAAATAGAAAAGGCACAATGCCTACTTAAGTACAAGTAGACTGACTCTTCTTACTGACTATGTTTTGAACCATTCCTGTGACACTACTTATAGATTCCGATGCTTCACTTCAGGATTTCTGTATCCCTCTGACCTTCTTATTGACGATGAAACACTGAAATTGCATCGGAATTGAATAGAAAAGGAACAATGCCGACTTAAGTACAAGAAGACTGACTCTTCTTACTGTCTATGTTTTGACCCATCCCTGTGACACTAGTTATAAATTCCGATGCTTCACTTCAGGTTTACTGTATCCCTAGGACCTTCTTATTGACGATGAAACACAGAAATTGCGTCGGAATTAAATACGATAACCATTCCTGTGACACAAGTTATAGATTCCGATGCTTCACTCCAGGTTTACTGTATCACTTAGACCTTGTTATTGACGATGAAACACAGAAATATCATCGGATTTAAATAGAAAAGGTACAATGCCGACTTAAGTACAAGAAGACTGACTCTTCTTACTGATTATGTTTTGAACCATTCCTGTGACACTAGTTATAGATTCCGATGCTTCACTTCAGGTTTACTGTATCTCTTGGACCTTCTTATTGACGATTAAACACAGAAATTGCATCGGAATTAAATACAAAAGGCAAAATGCCGACTTAAGTACATGAAGACTGACTCTTCTTACTGTCTATGTTTTGAACCATTCCTGTGACACTAGTTATAGATTCCGATGCTACACTCCAGGTTTACTGTATCCGTTGGACCTTCTTATTGACGACGAAACACACAAATCGCATCGGAATTAAATAGAAAAGGCACTATGCCGACGTAAGTACAAGGAGACTGACTCTTCTTACTGTCTATGTTTTGAACCATTCCTGTGACACTAGTTATAGTTTCCGATGCTTCACTCCATTTTACTGTATCCCTGGGACCTTCTTATTGACGATGAAACACAGAAATTGCATCGGAATGAAATAGAAAAGGCACAATGACGACTTAACTACAAGAAGACTGACTCTTCTTACTGACTATGTTTTGAACCATTCCTGTGACACTAGTTATAGACTCCGATCCTTCACTCCAGGTTTACTGTATCCCTTGGTCCTTCTTATTGACGATGATACACAGAAATTGCATCGGAATTAAATACAAGAGGCACAATGACGACTTAAGGACAAGAAGACTGACTCTTCTTACTGACTATGTTTTGAACCATCCCTGTGACGCTAGCTATAGATTTCGATGCTTCACTCCAGGTTTACTGTACCCCTCTGACCTTCTTATTGACGATGAAACACAGAAACTGCATCGGAATTAAATACAAAAGGCACAATGCCGACTTAAGTACAAGAAGACTGACTCTTCTTACTGTCTATGTTTTGAACCATTCCATTGACTCTAGTTATAGATTCCGATGCTTCACTCCAGGTTTACTGTATCCCTTGGAACTTGTTATTGACGATGAAACACAGAAATTGCATCGGAATTAAATAGAAAAGGTACAATGCCGACTTAAGTACAAGAAGACTTAATCTTCTTACTGACTATGTATTGAACCATTCCTGTGACACTAGTTATAGATTCCGATTCTTCACTCCAGGTTTACTGTATCCCTTGGACCTTCTTATTGACGATGGAACACAGAAATTGCATCGGAATTAAATACAATAGGCACAAAGCAGAATTAAGTACAAGAAGACTGACTCTTCTTACTGTCTATGTTTTGAACCATTCCTGTGACACTAGCTATAGATTACGATGCTTCACTTTAAGTTTCAGGTTTACTGTACCCCTCTGACCTTCTTATTGACGAAGAAACACAGAAATTTCATCGGAATTAAATACAAAAGGCACAATGCCGACTTAAGTACAAGAAGACTGACTCACCTTACTGACTATGACTTGAACCATTCCTGTGACACTAGTTATAAATTCCGATGCTTCACTTCAGGTTTACTGTATACCTTGGACCTTCTTACTGACGATGAAACACAGAAATTGCATCGGAATTAAAAAGAAAAGGCACAATGCCGACTTAAGGACAAGAAGACTGACACTTCTTACTGTCTATGTTTTGAACCATTCCTGTGACACTAGCTATAGATTCCGAAGCTTCACTTCAGGTTTACTGTGTCCCTTGGACCCTCATATTGACGATGAAACACAGAAATTGCATCGGATTTAAATAGAAAGGGCACAATGTCGACGTAAGTACAAGAACACTGACTCTTCTTACTGTCTATGCTTTGAACCATTCCTGTTACACTAGTAATAGATTCCGATGCTTCACTCCGGGTTTACTATATCCCATGGACCTTCTTATTGACGATGAAACACAGAAATTGCATCGGAAATAAATAGTAAAAGGCACAATGCCGACTTAAGTACAAGAAGACTGACTCTTCTTACTGACAATGTTTTGAACCATTCCATTGACACTAGTTATAAATTCCGATGCTTCACTTCAGGTTTACTGTATACCTTGGACCTTCTTATTGACGATGAGACACAGAGATTGCATCGGAATTAAAAAGAAAAGGCACAATGCCGACTTAAGTACAAGAAGACTGACTCTTCTTACTGTCTATGTTTTTAACCATTCCTGTGACACTAGTTATAGATTCCGATGCTTCACTCCAGGTTTACTGTATCCCTTGGACCTTCTTATTGAGGATGAAACACAGAAATTGCATCGGAATTAATTACAAAAGGCACAATGCCGACTTAAGGACAAGAAGACTGACACTTCTTACTGTCTATGTTATGAACCATTCCTGTGACACTAGCTATAGATTCCGAAGCTTCACTTCAGGTTTACTGTATCCCTTGGACCTTCATATTGACGATGAAACACACTAATTGCATCGGATTTAAATAGAAAGGGTACAATGTCGACGTAAGTACAAGAAGACTGACTCTTCTTACTGTCTATGCTTTGAACCATTCCTGTGACACTAGTAATAGATTCCGATGCTTCACTCCAGGTTTACTATATCCCATGGACCTTCTTATTGACGATGAAACACAGAAATTGCATCGGAAATAAATAGAAAAGGCACAATGCCGACTTAAGTACAAGAAGACTGACTCTTCTTACTGACAATGTTTTGAACCATTCCATTGACACTAGTTATAAATTCCGATGCTTCACTTCATGTTTACTGTATCCCTTGGACTTTCTTATTGACGATGAAACACAGAAATTGCATCGGAATTAAATAGAAAAGGCACAATGCCGACTGAAGTACAAGAAGACTGACTCTTCTTACTGACTATGTTTTGAACCATTCCTGTGACACTAGTCATAGATCCGATGCTTCACTTCAGGTTTACTGTATACCTTGGACCTTCTTATTGACGATGAAACACAGAAATTGCATCGGAATTAAATACAAACGGCACAATGCCGACTTAAGTACAAGAAGACTGACTCTTCCTACTGTCTATGTTTTGAACCATTCCTGTGACACTAGTTATAGATTTCGATGCTTCACTTCAGGTTTACTGTATTCCTTGGACCTTCTTATTGACGATGAAACACAGAAAATGCATCGGAATTTAATACAAAAGGCACAATGCCGACTTAAGTACATGAAGACCGACTCTTCCTACTGACTATGTTTTGAACCATTCCTGTGACACCCGTTATACATTCCGATGCTTCACTTGAGGTTTACTGTATCCCTTGGACCTTGTTATTGACGATGAAACACAGAAATTGCAGCGGAATTAAATACAAAAGGCACAATGCCGAATTAAGTACAAGAAGACTGACTCTTCTTACTGTCTATGTTTTGAGCCATTTCTGTGACACTAGTTATAGATTCCGATGCTTCACTCCTGGTTTACTGCATCCCTTGGACCTTCTTATTGACGATGAAACACTGAAATTGCATCGGAATTAAATACAAAAGGCACAATGCCGACTTAAGGACAACAAGATTGACTCTTCTTACTGACTATGCTTTGAACCATTCCTGTGACAGTAGCTATAGATACCGATGCTTCACTTCAGGTTTACTGTATCCCTCTGACCTTCTTAATGCCGATGAAACACAGACATTGCACCGTAATTAAATACAAAAGGCACAATGCCGACTTAAGTACAAGAAGACTGACTCTTCTTACCGTCCGTTTTTGAACCATACCATTGACACTAGTTATAGATTCCGATGCTTCACTCCGGGTTTACTGTATCCCTTGGACCTTCTTATTGACGATGAAACACACAAATTGCATCGGAATTAAATACAAAAGGCAAAATGCTGACTTAAGTACAGGAAGACTGACTCTTCTTACTGACTATGTTTTGAACGATTCCTGTGACACTAGTTATAGATCCCGATGCTTCACTTCAGGTTTACTGTATCCCTTGGACCTTCTTATTGTCTATGAAACACAAAAATTGCATCGGAATTAAATACAAAAGGCAAAATGCCGACTGAAGTGCACGAAGACTGACTCTTCTTACAGTCTATGATTTGAACCATTCCTGTGACACTAGTTATAGATTCCGATGCTTCACTCCAGGTTCACTGTATCCCTTGGACCTTCTTATTGACGATGAAACACAGAAATTGCATCGGACTTAAATACAAAAGGCACAATGCCGACTTAGGTACAGGAAGACTGATTCTTCTTACTGACTATGTTTTGAACCATTCCTGTGACACTAGTTATCAATTCCGATGCTACACTTCAGGTTTACTGTATCCCTTGGACATTCTTATTGACGATGAAACACAGAAATTGAATCGGAATTAAATACAAAAGGCACAGTGCAGAATCAAGTACAAGGAGACTGACTCTTCTTACTGTCTATGTTTTGAACCATTCTTGTGACACTAGTTATAGACTCCAATGCTACACTCCAGGTTTACTGTATCCCCTGGACCTTCTTATTGATGATGAAACACAGAAATTGCATCGGAATTAAATACAAAAGGCACAATGCCGACTTAAGGACAAGAAGACTGACTCTTCTTAGTGACTATGTTTTGAACCATTCCTGTGACACTAGCTATAGATTCAATGCTTCACTTCAGGTTTACTGTACCCATCTGACCTTCTTATTGACGATGAAACACAGAAACTGCATCGGAATTAAAAACAAAAGGCACAATGCCGACTTAAGTACAAGAAGACTGACTCATCTTACAGTCTATGTTTTGAAATATTCCATTGACACTAGTTATAGATTCCGATGCTTCACTCCAGGTTTACTGTATTCCTTAGACCTTGTTATTGACGATGAAACACAGAAATATCATCGGTATTTAATAGAAAAGGTACAATGCCGACTTAAGTACAAGAAGACTGACTCTTCTTACTGACTATGTTTTTAACCATTCCTGTGACACTAGTTATAGATTCCGATGCTTCACTTCAGGTTTACTGTATCCCTTGGATCTTCTTCTTGACGATTAAACACAGAAATTGCATCGGAATTAAATACAAAAGGCAAAATGCCGACTTAAGTACATGAAGACTGACTCTTCTTACTGTATATGCTTTGAACCATTCCTGTGACACTAGTTATAGATTCCGATGCTACACTCCAGGTTTACTGTATCCGTTGGACCTTCAAATTGACGATGAAACACACAAATTGCATCGGAATTAAATAGAAAAGGCTAATGACGACTGAAGGACAAGAAGACTGACTCTTCTTACTGACTATGTTTTGAACCATTCCTGTGACACTAGCTATAGATTTCGATGCTTTACTTCAGGTTTACTGTACCCCTCTGACCTTCTTATTGACGATGAAACACAGAAACTGCATCGGAATTAAATACAAAAGGCACAATGCCGACTTAAGTACAAGAAGACTGACTCTTCTTACTGTCTATGTTTTGAACCATTCCATTGACACTAGTTATAGATTCCGATGCTTCACTCCAGGTTTACTGTATCCCTTGGAACTTGTTATTGACGATGAAACACAGAAATTGCATCGGAATTAAATAGAAAAGGTACAATGCCGACTTAAGTACAAGAAGACTTAATCTTCTTACTGACTATGTTTTGAACCATTCCTGTGACACTAGTTATAGATTCCGATTCTTCACTCCAGGTTTACTGTATCCCTTGGACCTTCTTATTGACGATGAAACACAGAAATTGCATCGGAAATAAATACAAAAAGCACAATGTCGACTTAAGGACAAGAAGACTGACTCTTCTTACTGACTATGTTTTGAACCATTCCAGTGTCACTAGCTATAGATTTCGATGCTTCACTTCAGGTTTACTGTACCCCTCTGATCTTCTTATTGACGAAGAAACAAAGAAATAGCATTGGAATTAAATACAAAAGGCACAATGCCGACTTATGGACAAGAAGACTGACTATTCTTACTGACTTTACTTTGAACCATTCCTGTGACACTAGTTATAGATTCCGATGCTACACTTCAAGGTTTACTGTATCCCTCTGACCTTCTTATTGACAATGAAACATAGAAATTGCATCGGAATTCAATAGAAAAGGCACAATGTCGACTTAAGTACAAGAAGACTGACTCTTCTTACTGTCTATGTTTTGAACCATTCCTCTGACACTAGTTATAGATTCCGATGCTTCACTCCAGGTTTACTGTATCCCTTGGACCTTCTTATTGACGATGAAACACAGAAATTGCATCGGAATTAAATACAAAGGCACAATGCCGACTTAGGGACAAGAAGACTGACTCTTCTTACTGACTTTGTTTTGAACCATTCCTGTGACACTAGTTATAGATTCCGATGCTTCACTTCAGGTTTATATAATCCCTCTGACCTTCTTATTGACGAAGAAACACAGAAAAAGCATCGGAATAAAATAGAAAAGGCACAATGTCGACGTAAGTACTAGAAGACCGACTCTTCTTACTGTCTATGTTTTGAACCATTCCTGTGACACTAGTTATAGATTCCGATGCTTCACTCCTGGTTTACTATATCCCTTGGACCTTCATATTGACGATGAAACACAGAAATTGCATCAGAAATAAATAGAAAAGGCACAATGCCGACTTAAGTACAAGTAGACTGACTCTTCTTACTGACTATGTTTGAACCATTCCTGTGACACTACTTATAGATTCCGATGCTTCACTTCAGGATTACTGTATCCCTCCGACCTTCTTATTGACGATGAAACACTGAAATTGCATCGGAATTAAATAGAAAAGGAACAATGCCGACTTAAGTACAAGAAGACTGACTCTTCTTACTGTCTATGTTTTGAACCATCCCTGTGACACTAGTTATAAATTCCGATGCTTCACTTCAGGTTTACTGTATCCCTTGGACCTTCTTATTGACGATGAAACACAGATATTGCATCGGAATTAACTACAAAAGGCACAATGCAGAATTAAGTACAAGAAGACTGACTCTCCTTACTGACTTTGTTTTGAACCATTTCTGTGACACTAGTTATAAAATCCGATGATTCACTTCAGTTTTACTGTATCCCTTGGAACTTCTTATTGACGATGAAACACAGAAATTGCATTGGAATTAAATACAAAATGCACAAAGCAGAATTAAGTACAAGAAGACTGACTCTTCTTACTGTCTATGTTTTGAACCATTCCTGTGACACTAGTGATAGATTCCGATGCTTCACTCCAGGTTTACTGTATCCCTTGGACCTTCTTATTGACGATGAAACACAGAAATTGCATCGGAATTAAATACAAAAGGCACTATGCCGTCTTAAGGACAAGAAGACTGACTCTTATTACTGCCTATGCTTTGAACCATTCCTGTGACACTAGCTATAGATTCCGATGCTACACTTCAGGTTTTCTGTATCCCTCTCACCTTCTTATTGACGATGAAACACAGAAATTGCATCGGAATTAAATACAAAAGGCACAATGCCGACTTAAGTACAAGAAGACTGACTCTTCTTACTGCCTATGTTTTGAAGCTTTCCTGTGACACTAGTTATAGATTCCGATGCTTCACATCAGGTCTACTGTATCCCTTCTACCTTCGTATTGACGATGACACACTGAAATTGCATCGTAATTACATATTAAAAGGCACAATGCCGACTTAAGTACATGAAGACCGACTCTTACTACTGACTATGATTTGAACCATTCTCGTGACACTAGTTATAGATTCCGATGCTTCACTTGAGGTTTACTGTATCCCTTGGACCTTCTTATTGACGATGAAACACAGAAATTGCATCGGAATTAAATAGAAAAGGCACAATGTCGACGTTAGTACAAGAAGACTGACTCTACTTACTGTCTATGTTTTGAACCAATCCTGTGACACTAGTTATAGATTCCGATGCTTCACTCCAGGTTTACTATATCCCTTGGACATTCTTATTGACGATGAAACACAGAAATAGCATCGGAATTAAATACAAAAGGCACAATGCCGTCTTAAGGACAAGAGGACTGACTCTTCTTACTGACTTAGATTTGAACCATTCCTGTGACACTAGTTATAGATTCCGATGCGTCACTCCAGGTTTACTGTATCCCTTGGACCTTCTTATTGACGATGAAACACAGAAATTGCATCGGAATTAAATACAAAAGGCACAATGCCGACTTAAGGACAAGAAGACTGACTCTTGTTACTGACTTTGTTTTGAACCATTTCTGTGACTCTAGTTATAGATTCCGATGCTTCGCTTCAGGTTTATTGTATCCCTCTGACATTCTTATTGACGATGAAACACAGAAATTGCATCGGAATATAATTAGAAAAGGCACAATGCCGACTTAAGTACAAGAAGACTTACTCTTCTTACGGTCTATGTTCTGAACCATCCCTGTGGCACTAGTTCTAGTTTCCGATGCTTCACTCCAGGTTTCCTGTATCCCTTGGTACTTCTTATTGACGATGAAACACAGAAATTGCATCGGAATTTAATAGAAAAGGCACAATGCCGACTTAAGTACAAAAAGACTGACTCTCCTTACTGACTATGTTTTGAACCATTCCTGTGAGACTAGTTATAAATTCCGAGGCTTCACTTCAGGTTTACTGTATC
The DNA here is from genome assembly GCF_021461385.2 of Schistocerca piceifrons. Taxonomy (NCBI): domain Eukaryota; kingdom Metazoa; phylum Arthropoda; class Insecta; order Orthoptera; family Acrididae; genus Schistocerca; species Schistocerca piceifrons. The sequence continues at coordinate 196,168 of NW_025728377.1, read as the reverse complement.
CCTTGGACCTTCTTATTGACGATGAAACACAGAAATTGCATCGGAATTAAATACAAAAGGCACAATGCAGAATTAAGTACAAGAAGACTGACTGTTCTTACTGTCTATGATTTGAACCATTCCTATGACACTAGTTATAGATTCCGTTGCTTCACTCCAAGTTTACTGTATCCCTTGGAACTTCTTATTGACGATGAAACACAGAAATTGCATCGGAATTAAATACAAACGGTACAATGCCGACATAAGGACAAGAAGACTGACTCTTCTTACTGACTATGTTTTGAACCATTCCTGTGACACTAGCTACAGATTCCGATGCTTCACCTCAGGTTTACTGTATACCTTGGACCTTCTTATTGACGACGAAACACAGAAATTGCATCGGAATTAAATACAAAAGGCAAAATGCCGACTTAAGTACACGAAGACTGACTCTACTTACTGTCTATGTTTTGAACCATTCCTGTGTCACTAGTTATAGATTCCGATGCTACACTCCAGGATTAGTGTATCACTTCGACTTTCTTATTGACGATGAAACATAGAAATTGCATCGGAATTAATTACGAAAGGCACAATGCCGACTTAAGTACAAGAAGACTGACTCTTCTTACTGACTTTGCTTTGAACCATTCCTGTGACACTAGTTATAGATTCCGATGCTTCACTTCAGGTTTATTGTATACCTCTGACCTTCTTATTGACGATGAAACACAGAAATTGCATCGGAATTAAATAGAAAAAGCACAATGTCGACGTAAGTACAAGAAGACTGACTCTTCTTACTGTCTATGTTTTGAACCATTCCTGTGACACTAGTTATAGATTCCGATTCTTCACTCCGGGTTTACAGTATCCCTTGGACCTTCTTATTGACGATGAAACACAGAAATTGCATCGGAATTAAATACAAAAGGCACAATGCCGATTTAAGTACAAGAAGACTGACACAACTTCCTGACTATGTTTGAACCATTCCTGTGACACTAGTTATAAATTCCGATGCTTCACTTCAGGTTTACTGTATCGCTTGAACCTTCTTATTGACGATGAAACACAGAAATTGCATCGGAGTTTAATACAAAAGGCACAATGCCGACTTAAGTACAAGAAGACTGACTCTTCTTACTGTCTATGCTTTGAACCATCCCTGTGTCACTAGTTATAGATACCGATGCTTCACTCTAGGTTTACTGTATCCCTTGGTCCTTCTTATTGACGACGAAACAGAAATTGCATCGGAATTAAATACAAATGGCACAATGCCGACCTAAGTACAAGAAGACTGACTCTTCTTACTGACTATGTTTGAACCATTGCTGTGACACTAGTAATAGATTGTGATGCTTCACTCCAGGTTTACTGTATCCCTTGGACCTTCTTATTGACGATGAAACACAGAAATTGCATCGGAATTAAATACAAAAGGCACAATGCCGACTTAAGGACAAGAAGACTGACTCTTCATACTGACTATGTTTTGAACCATTCCTGTGACACTTGCTATAGATTCCGATGATTCACTTCAGGTTTACTGAACCCCTCTGACCTTCTTATTGACTAAGAAACACAGAAATAGCATCGGAATTAAATACAAAAGGCACAATGCCGACTTAAGTACAAGAACACTGACTCTTCTTACTGTCTATGCTTTGAACCATTCCATTGACACTACTTATAGATTCCGATGCTTCACTCCAGGTTTACTGTATCCCTTGGACCTTGTTATTGACAATGAAACACAGAAATTGCATCGGAATTAAAGTGAAAAGGTACAATGCCGACTTACGTACAAGAAGACTGACTCTTCTTACTGACTATGTTTTGAACCATTTCTGTGACACTAGTTATAGATTCTGATGCTTCACGTCAGGTTTACTGTATACCTTGGACCTTCCTATTGACGATGAAACACAGAAATTGCATTGGAATTAAATACAAAAGGCAAAATGCCGACTTAAGTACACGAAGACTGACTCTTCTTACTGTCTATGTTTTGAACCATTCCTGTGACACTAGTTATAGATTCCGATGCTACCCTTCAGGTTTACTGTATCCCTGGGAGCTTCTTATTGACGATGAAACACAGAAATTGCATCGGAATATAAATAGAAAAGGCGCAATGCCGACTTAAGTACAAGAAGACCGACTCTTTTTACGGTCAATGTTCTGAACCATCCCTGCGACACAAGTTGTAGATTCCCATGCTTCACTCCAGGTTTACTGTATCCCTTGGTCCTTCTTATTGACGATGAAACACAGAAATTGCATCGGAATTAAATAGAAAAGGCACAATGCCGACTTAAGTACAAGAAGTCTGACTCTCCTTACTGACTATGTTTGAACCATTCCTGTGACACTAGTTATAAATTCCGATGCTTCACTTCAGGTTTACTGTATCCCTTGGACCTTCTTATTGACGATGAAACACAGAAAATGCATCGGAATTAAATACAAAAGGCAGAATGCAGAATTAAGTACAAGAGGACTGACTCTTCTTACTGTCTATGATTTGAACCATTCCTATGACACTAGTTACAGATTCCGTTGCTTTACTCCAGGTTTACTGTATCCCTTGGAACTTCTTACTGACGATGAAACACAGAAATTGCATCGGAATTAAATACAAAAGGCACAATGCCGACTTAAGGACAAGAAGACTGACTCTTCATACTGACTATGCTTTGAACCATTCCTGTGACACTAGCTATAGATTACGATGCTTCACCTCAGGTTTAGTCTATACCTTGGACCTTCTTATTGACGACGAAACACAGATATTGCATCGGAATTAATTACAAACGGCACAATGCCGACTTAAGGACAAGAAGACTGACTTTTCTTACTGACTTTGCTTTGTACCATTCCTGTGACACTAGTTATAGATTCCGATGCTTCCCTCCAGGTTTACTGTATCCCTTGGACCTTCTAATTGACGATGAAACACAAAAATTGCATCGGAATTAAATACAAAAGGCAAAATGCCGACTGAAGTACACGAAGACCGACTCTTCTTACTGTGCATGATTTGAACTATTCCTGTGACACTAGTTACAGATTCCGATGCTTCACTCCAGGTTTACTGTATCCCTTGGACCCTCTTATTGACGATGAAACACAGAAATTGCATCGGAATTAAATACAAAATGCACAACGCCGACTTCAGTACAAGAAGACTAACTCTTCCTACTGACTATGCTTTGTACCATTCCTGTGACACTAGTTATGGATTCCGATGCTTCACTTCAGGTTTACTGTATCCCTCTGACCTTCTTATTGATGATGAAACACAGAAATTGCTCCGGAATTAAATAGAAAAGGCACAATGCCGCCTTAAGTACAAGAAGACTGACTCTTCTGACTGTCTATGTTTTGAACCATCCCTGTGACACTAGTTATAGATTCCAATGCTTCACTCCAGGTTTACTGTATCCCTTGGTCCTTCTTATTGACGATGAAACACAGAAATTGCATCGGAATTAAATACAAAAGGCACAATGCCGACTTAAGTACAAGAAGACTGACTCTCCTTACTGACTATGTTTTGAACCATTCCTGTGACACTAGTTATAAATTCCGATACTTCACTTCAGGTTTACTGTATCCCTCTGACCTTCTTATTGACGATGAAACACAGAAAATGCATTGGAATTAAATACAAAAGGCACAACGCCGACTTAAGTACAACAAGACCGACTCTTCCCACTGACTATGTTTTGAACCATTCCTGTGACACCCGTAATAGATTCCGACGCTTCACTTGATGTTTACTGTATCCCTTGGAACTTCTTATTGACGATGAAACACAGAAATTGCATCGGAATTAAATACTAAAGGCACAATGCCGACTTAAGTAAAAGAAGTCTGACTCTTCTTACTGTCTATGATTTGAACCATTCCTGTGTCAATAGTTATAGATTCCGATGCTTCACTCCAGGTTTACTGTATTGGTTGGACTTTCATGTTGACGATGAAACACAGTAATTGCATCAGAATTTAATAGAAAATGCACAATGATGACTTAAGTACAATAAGAATGACTACTCTTACTGACTAAGCTTTGAACCATTCGTGTGACACTAGTTATAGATTCCGTTGCTTCACTCCAGGTTTACTGTATCCCTTGGACCTTCTTATTGACGATGAAACACAGAAATTGCATCGGAATTAAATACAAAAGGCACAATGCCGACTTAAGGACAAGAAGACTGACTCTTCTTACTGACTATGTTTTGAACCATTCCTGTGACACTAGCTATAGATTCTGATGCTTCACTTCAGGTTTACTGTATCCCTCTGACCTTCTTATTGACGATGAAACACAGAAATTGCATTGGAATTAAATACAAAAGGCAAAACGCCGACTTAAGTACACGAAGACTGACTCTTCTTACTGTCTATGTTTTGAACCATTCCTGTGACACTAGTTATAGATTCCGATGCTACCCTCCAGGTTTACTGTATCCCTGGGAGCTTCTTATTGACGATGAAACACAGAAATTGCATCGGAATATAAATAGAAAAGGCGCAATGCCGACTTAAGTACAAGAAGACCGACTCTTTTTACGGTCAATGTTCTGAACCATCCCTGCGACACAAGTTATAGATTCCCATGCTTCACTCCAGGTTTACTGTATCCCTTGGTCCTTCTTATTGACGATGAAACACAGAAATTGCATCGGAATTAAATAGAAAAGGCACAATGCCGACTTAAGTACAAGAAGTCTGACTCTCCTTACTGACTATGTTTGAACCATTCCTGTGACACTAGTTATAAATTCCGATGCTTCACTTCAGGTTTACTGTATCCCTTGGACCTTCTTATTGACGATGAAACACAGAAAATGCATCGGAATTAAATACAAAAGGCAGAATGCAGAATTAAGTACAAGAGGACTGACTCTTCTTACTGTCTATGATTTGAACCATTCCTATGACACTAGTTACAGATTCCGTTGCTTTACTCCAGGTTTACTGTATCCCTTGGAACTTCTTACTGACGATGAAACACAGAAATTGCATCGGAATTAAATACAAAAGGCACAATGCCGACTTAAGGACAACAAGACTGACTCTTCATACTGACTATGCTTTGAACCATTCCTGTGACACTAGCTATAGATTACGATGCTTCACCTCAGGTTTAGTCTATACCTTGGACCTTCTTATTGACGACGAAACACAGATATTGCATCGGAATTAATTACAAACGGCACAATGCCGACTTAAGGACAAGAAGACTGACTTTTCTTACTGACTTTGCTTTGTACCATTCCTGTGACACTAGTTATAGATTCCGATGCTTCCCTCCAGGTTTACTGTATCCCTTGGACCTTCTAATTGACGATGAAACACAAAAATTGCATCGGAATTAAATACAAAAGGCAAAATGCCGACTGAAGTACACGAAGACCGACTCTTCTTACTGTGCATGATTTGAACTATTCCTGTGACACTAGTTACAGATTCCGATGCTTCACTCCAGGTTTACTGTATCCCTTGGACCCTCTTATTGACGATGAAACACAGAAATTGCATCGGAATTAAATACAAAATGCACAACGCCGACTTCAGTACAAGAAGACTAACTCTTCCTACTGACTATGCTTTGTACCATTCCTGTGACACTAGTTATGGATTCCGATGCTTCACTTCAGGTTTACTGTATCCCTCTGACCTTCTTATTGATGATGAAACACAGAAATTGCTCCGGAATTAAATAGAAAAGGCACAATGCCGCCTTAAGTACAAGAAGACTGACTCTTCTGACTGTCTACGTTTTGAACCATCCCTGTGACACTAGTTATAGATTCCAATGCTTCACTCCAGGTTTACTGTATCCCTTGGTCCTTCTTATTGACGATGAAACACAGAAATTGCATCGGAATTAAATACAAAAGGCACAATGCCGACTTAAGTACAAGAAGACTGACTCTCCTTACTGACTATGTTTTGAACCATTCCTGTGACACTAGTTATAAATTCCGATACTTCACTTCAGGTTTACTGTATCCCTCTGACCTTCTTATTGACGATGAAACACAGAAAATGCATTGGAATTAAATACAAAAGGCACAACGCCGACTTAAGTACAACAAGACCGACTCTTCCCACTGACTATGTTTTGAACCATTCCTGTGACACTAGCTATAGATTACGATGCTTCACCTCAGGTTTAGTCTATACCTTGGACCTTCTTATTGACGACGAAACACAGATATTGCATCGGAATTAATTACAAACGGCACAATGCCGACTTAAGGACAAGAAGACTGACTTTTCTTACTGACTTTGCTTTGTACCATTCCTGTGACACTAGTTATAGATTCCGATGCTTCCCTCCAGGTTTACTGTATCCCTTGGACCTTCTAATTGACGATGAAACACAAAAATTGCATCGGAATTAAATACAAAAGGCAAAATGCCGACTGAAGTACACGAAGACCGACTCTTCTTACTGTGCATGATTTGAACTATTCCTGTGACACTAGTTACAGATTCCGATGCTTCACTCCAGGTTTACTGTATCCCTTGGACCCTCTTATTGACGATGAAACACAGAAATTGCATCGGAATTAAATACAAAATGCACAACGCCGACTTCAGTACAAGAAGACTAACTCTTCCTACTGACTATGCTTTGTACCATTCCTGTGACACTAGTTATGGATTCCGATGCTTCACTTCAGGTTTACTGTATCCCTCTGACCTTCTTATTGATGATGAAACACAGAAATTGCTCCGGAATTAAATAGAAAAGGCACAATGCCGCCTTAAGTACAAGAAGACTGACTCTTCTGACTGTCTACGTTTTGAACCATCCCTGTGACACTAGTTATAGATTCCAATGCTTCACTCCAGGTTTACTGTATCCCTTGGTCCTTCTTATTGACGATGAAACACAGAAATTGCATCGGAATTAAATACAAAAGGCACAATGCCGACTTAAGTACAAGAAGACTGACTCTCCTTACTGACTATGTTTTGAACCATTCCTGTGACACTAGTTATAAATTCCGATACTTCACTTCAGGTTTACTGTATCCCTCTGACCTTCTTATTGACGATGAAACACAGAAAATGCATTGGAATTAAATACAAAAGGCACAACGCCGACTTAAGTACAACAAGACAGACTCTTCCCACTGACTATGTTTTGAACCATTCCTGTGACACCCGTAATAGATTCCGACGCTTCACTTGATGTTTACTGTATCCCTTGGAACTTCTTATTGACGATGAAACACAGAAATTGCATCGGAATTAAATACTAAAGGCACAATGCCGACTTAAGTAAAAGAAGTCTGACTCTTCTTACTGTCTATGATTTGAACCATTCCTGTGTCAATAGTTATAGATTCCGATGCTTCACTCCAGGTTTACTGTATTGGTTGGACTTTCATGTTGACGATGAAACACAGTAATTGCATCAGAATTTAATAGAAAATGCACAATGATGACTTAAGTACAATAAGAATGACTACTCTTACTGACTAAGTTTTGAACCATTCGTGTGACACTAGTTATAGATTCCGTTGCTTCACTCCAGGTTTACTGTATCCCTTGGACCTTCTTATTGACGATGAAACACAGAAATTGCATCGGAATTAAATAGAAAAGGCACAATGCCGACTTAAGGACAAGAAGACTGACTCTTCTTACTGACTATGTTTTGAACCATTCCTGTGACACTAGCTATAGATTCTGATGCTTCACTTCAGGTTTACTGTATCCCTCTGACCTTCTTATTGACGATGAAACACAGAAATTGCATTGGAATTAAATACAAAAGGCAAAACGCCGACTTAAGTACACGAAGACTGACTCTTCTTACCGTCTATGTTTTGAACCATTCCTGTGACACTAGTTATAGATTCCGATGCTACCCTCCAGGTTTACTGTATCCCTGGGAGCTTCTTATTGACGATGAAACACAGAAATTGCATCGGAATATAAATAGAAAAGGCGCAATGCCGACTTAAGTACAAGAAGACCGACTCTTTTTACGGTCAATGTTCTGAACCATCCCTGCGACACAAGTTATAGATTCCCATGCTTCACTCCAGGTTTACTGTATCCCTTGGTCCTTCTTATTGACGATGAAACACAGAAATTGCATCGGAATTAAATAGAAAAGGCACAATGCCGACTTAAGTACAAGAAGTCTGACTCTCCTTACTGACTATGTTTGAACCATTCCTGTGACACTAGTTATAAATTCCGATGCTTCACTTCAGGTTTACTGTATCCCTTGGACCTTCTTATTGACGATGAAACACAGAAAATGCATCGGAATTAAATACAAAAGGCAGAATGCAGAATTAAGTACAAGAGGACTGACTCTTCTTACTGTCTATGATTTGAACCATTCCTATGACACTAGTTACAGATTCCGTTGCTTTACTCCAGGTTTACTGTATCCCTTGGAACTTCTTACTGACGATGAAACACAGAAATTGCATCGGAATTAAATACAAAAGGCACAATGCCGACTTAAGGACAAGAAGACTGACTCTTCATACTGACTATGCTTTGAACCATTCCTGTGACACTAGCTATAGATTACGATGCTTCACCTCAGGTTTAGTCTATACCTTGGACCTTCTTATTGACGACGAAACACAGATATTGCATCGGAATTAATTACAAACGGCACAATGCCGACTTAAGGACAAGAAGACTGACTTTTCTTACTGACTTTGCTTTGTACCATTCCTGTGACACTAGTTATAGATTCCGATGCTTCCCTCCAGGTTTACTGTATCCCTTGGACCTTCTAATTGACGATGAAACACAAAAATTGCATCGGAATTAAATACAAAAGGCAAAATGCCGACTGAAGTACACGAAGACCGACTCTTCTTACTGTGCATGATTTGAACTATTCCTGTGACACTAGTTACAGATTCCGATGCTTCACTCCAGGTTTACTGTATCCCTTGGACCCTCTTATTGACGATGAAACACAGAAATTGCATCGGAATTAAATACAAAATGCACAACGCCGACTTCAGTACAAGAAGACTAACTCTTCCTACTGACTATGCTTTGTACCATTCCTGTGACACTAGTTATGGATTCCGATGCTTCACTTCAGGTTTACTGTATCCCTCTGACCTTCTTATTGATGATGAAACACAGAAATTGCTCCGGAATTAAATAGAAAAGGCACAATGCCGCCTTAAGTACAAGAAGACTGACTCTTCTGACTGTCTACGTTTTGAACCATCCCTGTGACACTAGTTATAGATTCCAATGCTTCACTCCAGGTTTACTGTATCCCTTGGTCCTTCTTATTGACGATGAAACACAGAAATTGCATCGGAATTAAATACAAAAGGCACAATGCCGACTTAAGTACAAGAAGACTGACTCTCCTTACTGACTATGTTTTGAACCATTCCTGTGACACTAGTTATAAATTCCGATACTTCACTTCAGGTTTACTGTATCCCTCTGACCTTCTTATTGACGATGAAACACAGAAAATGCATTGGAATTAAATACAAAAGGCACAACGCCGACTTAAGTACAACAAGACCGACTCTTCCCACTGACTATGTTTTGAACCATTCCTGTGACACCCGTAATAGATTCCGACGCTTCACTTGATGTTTACTGTATCCCTTGGAACTTCTTATTGACGATGAAACACAGAAATTGCATCGGAATTAAATACTAAAGGCACAATGCCGACTTAAGTAAAAGAAGTCTGACTCTTCTTACTGTCTATGATTTGAACCATTCCTGTGTCAATAGTTATAGATTCCGATGCTTCACTCCAGGTTTACTGTATTGGTTGGACTTTCATGTTGACGATGAAACACAGTAATTGCATCAGAATTTAATAGAAAATGCACAATGATGACTTAAGTACAATAAGAATGACTACTCTTACTGACTAAGTTTTGAACCATTCGTGTGACACTAGTTATAGATTCCGTTGCTTCACTCCAGGTTTACTGTATCCCTTGGACCTTCTTATTGACGATGAAACACAGAAATTGCATCGGAATTAAATACAAAAGGCACAATGCCGACTTAAGGACAAGAAGACTGACTCTTCTTACTGACTATGTTTTGAACCATTCCTGTGACACTAGCTATAGATTCTGATGCTTCACTTCAGGTTTACTGTATCCCTCTGACCTTCTTATTGACGATGAAACACAGAAATTGCATCGGAATTAAATATAAAAGGCACAATGCCGACTTAAGTACAAGAAGACTGACTCTTCTTACTGTCTATGTTTTGAACCATACCATTGACACTATTTATAGATTCCGATGCTTCACTCCAGGTTTACTGTATCCCTTGGACCTTCGTATTGACGATGAAACACAGAAATTGCATCGGAATTAAATACAAAAGGCACAATGCCGAATTAAGTTCAAGAAGGACTGACTCTTCTTACTGTCTATTTTTGAACCAGTCCTGTGACACTAGTGATAGACTCCGATGCTTCACTCTAGGTTTACTGTATCCCTTGGACTTTCTTATTGACGATGAAACACAGAAATAGCATCGGAATTAAATACAAAAGGCACAATGCCGACATAAGTAAAAGAAGTCTGACTCTTCTTGCTGTCTATGATTTGAACCATTCCTGTGACAATAGTAATAGATTCCGATGCTTCACTCCAGGTTTACTGTATCGGTTGGACTTTCATATTGACGATGAAACACAGTAATTGCATCCGAATTAAATAGAAAATGCACAATGATGACTTAAGTACAATAAGAATGACTACTCTTACTGACTAAGTTTTGAACCATTCGTGTGACACTAGTTATAGATTCCGATGCTTCACTCCAGGTTTACTGTATCCCTTGGACCTTCTTATTGACGATGAAACACAGAAATTGCATCGGAATTAAATACAAAAGGCACAATGCCGACTTAAAGACAAGAAGACTGACTCTTCTTACTGACTATGCTTTGAAGCAATCTGTGACACTAGCTGTACATTCCGATGCTTCACCACAGGTTTATTGTATCCCTCTGACCTTCTTATTGACGATGAAACACAGAAAATTGCATCGGAATTAAATAGATAAGGCACAATGTCGACGTAAGTACAAGAAGACTGACTCTTCTTACTGTCTATGTTTTGAACCATTCCTGTGACACTAGTTATAGATTCCGATGCTTCACTCTAGCTTTACTATATCCCTTGGACATTCTTATTGACGATGAAACACAGAAATTGCATCGGAATTAAATACAAAAGGCACAATGCCGTCTTAAGGACAAGAGGACTGACTCTTCTTACTGACTTAGTTTTGAACCATTCCTGTGACACTAGTTATAGATTCCGATGCGTCACTCCAGGTTTACTGTATCCCTTGAACCTTCTTATTAAACGATGAAACACAGAAATTGCATCGGAATTAATTATAAAAGGCACAATGCCGACTTAAGTACAAGAAGACTGACTCTTCTAACTGACTATGTTTGAACCATTCCTGTGACACTGGCTATAGATTCCGAAGCTTCACCTCAGGTTTACTCTATCCCTTGGACCTTCGTATTGACGATGAAACACAGAAATTGCGTCGGAAATAAATAGAAAAGGCACAATGCCGACTTAAGTACAAGAAGACTCACTCTTCTTACTGACTATGTTTTGAACCATTCCATTGACACTAGTTATAGATTCCGATGCTTCACTCCAGGTTTACTGTATCCCTTGGACCTTCTTATTGACGATGAAACACAGAAATTGCATCGGAATTAAATAGAAAATGCACAATGCCGACTTAAGTACAAGAAGACTGACTCTTCTTACTGACTATGTTTTGAACCATCCCTGTGACACTAGTTATAGATTCCGATGCTTCACTATAGGTTTACTGTATCCCTTGGTCCTTCTTATTGACGATGAAACACAGAAATTGCATCGGAATCAAATACATAAGGCACAATTCCGGCTTAAGTACAAGAAGACTGACACTCCTTACTGACTATGCTTTGAACCATTCCTGTGACACTAGTTATAAACTCCGATGCTTTACTTCAGGTTTACTGTATCGCTTGGACCTTCCTATTGACGATGAAACACAGAAATTGCATCGGAATTAAATACAAAAGGCACAATGCCGACTTAAGGACAAGAAGACTGACTCTTGTTACTGACTTTGTTTTGAACCATTTCTGTGACTCTAGTTATAGATTCCGATGCTTCGCTTCAGGTTTATTGTATCCCTCTGACATTCTTATTGACGATGAAACACAGAAATTGCATCCGAATTAAATACAAAAGGCACAATGCCGACTTAAGTACAACAAGACTGTCTCTTCTTACTGACTATATTTTGAACCATTCCTGTGACACAAGTTATCGAATCCGATGCTTCACTTCAGGATTACTGTATCCCTCTGACATTCTTATTGTTTATGAAACACAGAAATTGCTCCGGAATTAAATAGAAAAGGCACAATGACGCCTTAAGTACAAGAAGACTGACTCTTTTTACTGACTATGTTTTGAACCAGTCCTGAGACACTAGTTATAGATTCCGATGCTTCACTAAAGGTTTACTGTATCCCTTGGTCCTTCTTATTGACGATGAAACACAGAAATTGCATGGGAATTAAATACAAAAGGCACAATGCCGACTTAAGTACAAGAAGACTGACACTCCTTACTGACTATGTTTTGAACCATTCCTGTGACACTAGTTATAAACTCCGATGCTTTACTTCAGGTTTACTGTATCGCTTGGACCTTCTTATTGACGTTGAAACACAGAAATTGCATCGGAATTAAATACAAAATGCACAAAGCAGAATTAAGTACAAGAAGACTGACTCTTCTTACTGTCTATGATTTGAAACATTCCTGTGACACTAGTTATAGATTCCGATGCTTCACTCCAGGTTTACTGTATATCTTGGACCTTCTTATTGACGATGAAACACAGAAATTGCATCGAAATTAAGTACAAAGGGCACAATGCCGACTTAAGTACAAGAAGACTGACTCTCCTTACTGACTATGTTGTGAACCATTCCTGTGACACTAGTTATCGATTCCGATGCTTCACTTCAGGATTACTGTATCCCTCTGACATTCTTATTGACGATGAAACACAGAAATTGCTCCGGAATTAAATAGAAAAGGCACAATGCCGCCTTAAGTACAAGAAGACTGACTCTTCTGACTGTCTACGTTTTGAACCATCCCTGTGACACTAGTTATAGATTCCAATGCTTCACTCCAGGTTTACTGTATCCCTTGGTCCTTCTTATTGACGATGAAACACAGAAATTGCATCGGAATTAAATACAAAAGGCACAATGCCGACTTAAGTACAAGAAGACTGACTCTCCTTACTCACTATGTTTTGAACCATTCCTGTGACACTAGTTATAAATTCCGATACTTCACTTCAGGTTTACTGTATCCCTCTGACCTTCTTATTGACGATGAAACACAGAAAATGCATCGGAATTAAATACAAAAGGCACAACGCCGACTTAAGTACAACGAGACCGACTCTTCCCACTGACTATGTTTTGAACCATTCCTGTGACACCCGTAATAGATTCCGACGCTTCACTTGATGTTTACTGTATCCCTTGGAACTTCTTATTGACGATGAAACACAGAAATTGCATCGGAATTAAATACTAAAGGCACAATGCCGACTTAAGTAAAAGAAGTCTGACTCTTCTTACTGTCTATGATTTGAACCATTCCTGTGTCAATAGTTATAGCTTCCGATGCTTCACTCCAGGTTTACTGTATTGGTTGGACTTTCATGTTGACGATGAAACACAGTAATTGCATCAGAATTTAATAGAAAATGCACAATGATGACTTAAGTGCAATAAGAATGACTACTCTTACTGACTAAGTTTTGAACCATTCGTGTGACACTAGTTATAGATTCCGTTGCTTCACTCCAGGTTTACTGTATCCCTTGGACCTTCTTATTGACGATGAAACACAGAAATTGCATCGGAATTAAATACAAAAGGCACAATGCCGACTTAAGGACAAGAAGACTGACTCTTCTTACTGACTATGTTTTGAACCATTCCTGTGACACTAGCTATAGATTCTGATGCTTCACTTCAGGTTTACTGTATCCCTCTGACCTTCTTATTGACGATGAAACACAGAAATTGCATCGGAATTAAATATAAAAGGCACAATGCCGACTTAAGTACAAGAAGACTGACTCTTCTTACTGTCTATGTTTTGAACCATACCATTGACACTATTTATAGATTCCGATGCTTCACTCTTGGTTTACTGTATCCCTTGGTCCTTCTTATTGACGAGGAAACAGAAATTGCATCGGAATTAAATACAAATGGCACAATGCCGACCAAAGTACAAGAAGACTGACTCTTCTTACTGACTATGTTTGAACCATTGCTGTGGCACTAGTTATAGATTCTGATGCTTCACTCCAGGTTTACTGTATCCCTTGGACCTTCTTATTGACGATGAAACACAGAAATTGCATCGGAATTAAATACAAAAGGCACAATGCCGACTTAAGGACAAGAAGACTGACTCTTCATACTGACTATGTTTTGAACCATTCCTGTGACACTTGCTATAGATTCCGATGTATCACTTCAGGTTTACTGTACCCCTCTGACCTTCTTATTGACTAAGAAACACAGAAATAGCATCGGAATTAAATACAAAAGGCACAATGCCGACTTAAGTACAAGAACACTGACTCTTCTTACTGTCTATGCTTTGAACCATTCCATTGACACTACTTATAGATTCCGATGCTTCACTCCAGGTTTACTGTATCCCTTGGACCTTGTTATTGACGATGAAACACAGAAATTGGATCGGAATTAAAGTGAAAAGGTACAATGCCGACTTAAGTACAAGAAGACTGACTCTTCTTACTGACTATGTTTTGAACCATTCCTGTGACACTAGTTATAGATTCTGATGCTTCACCTCAGGTTTACTGTATACCTTGGACCTTCCTATTGACGATGAAACACAGAAATTGCATTGGAATTAAATACAAAAGGCAAAATGCCGACTTAAGTACACGAAGACTGACTCTTCTTACTGTCTATGTTTTGAACCATTCCTGTGACACTAGTTATAGATTCCGATGCTACACTCCAGGTTTACTGTATCCCTGGGACCTTCTTATTGACGATGTAACACAGAAATTGCATCGGAATATAAATAGAAAAGGCACAATGCCGACTTAAGTACAAGAAGACCGACTCTTCTTACGGTCAATGTTCTGAACCATCCCTGCGACACTAGTTATAGATTCCCATGCTTCACTCCAGGTTTACTGTATTCCTTGGTCCTTCTTATTGACGATGAAACACAGAAATTGCATCGGAATTAAATGGAAAAGGCACAATGCCGACTTAAGTACAAGAAGTCTGACTCTCCTTACTGACTATGTTTGAACCATTCCTGTGACACTAGTTATAAATTCCGATGCTTCACTTCAGGTTTACTGTATCCCTTGGACCTTCTTATTGACGATGAAACACAGAAAATGCATCGGAATTAAATACAAAAGGCACAATGCAGAATTAAGTACAAGAAGACTGACTCTTCTTACTGTCTATGATTTGAACCATTCCTATGGCACTAGTTACAGATTCCGTTGCTTCACTCCAGGTTTACTGTATCCCTTGGAACTTCTTATTGACGATGAAACACAGAAATTGCATCGGAATTAAATACAAAAGGCACAATGCCGACTTAAGGACAAGAAGACTGACTCTTCATACTGACTATGTTTTGAACCATTCCTGTGACACTAGCTATAGATTACGATGCTTCACCTCAGGTTTAGTCAATACCTTGGACCTTCTTATTGACGACGAAACACAGATATTGCATTGGAATTAATTACAAACGGCACAATGCCGACTTAAGGACAAGAAGACTGACTCTTCTTACTGACTTTGCTTTCTGACTCTTCTTACTGACTTTGCTTTGTACCATTCCTGTGACACTAGTTATAGATTCCGATGCTTCACTCCAGGTCTACTGTATCCCTTGGTCCTTCTTATTGACGATGAAACACAGAAATTGCATCGGAATTAAATACAAAAGGCACAAAGCCAACTTAAGTACAAGAAGACGGACTCTCCTTACTGACTATGTTTTGAACCATTCCTGTGACACTAGTTATTAAATTCCGATGCTTCACTTCAGGTTTACGGTACCCCATGGACCTTCTTATTGACGATGAAACACAGAAAATGCATCGGAATTAAATACAAAAAGGCACAATGCCGTCTTAAGTACAAGAAGAGCGACTCTTCCTACAGACTATGTTGTTTGAACCATTCCTGTGACACCCTTTATAGATTCCGACGCTTCACTTGATGTTTACAGTATCCCTTGGACCTTCTTATTGACGATGAAACACAGAAAATTGCATCGGAATTAAATTCAAAAGGCACAATGCCGAATTAAGTACAAGAAGACTGACTCTTCTTACTGTCCTATGTTTTGAACCAGTACTGTGACACTAGTTACAGATTCCGATGCATCACTCCAGGTTTTACTGTATCCCGTGGACGTTCTTAGTGACGATGAAACACAGAAAATTGCATCGGAATTAAATACAAATGGCACAACGCCGACTTAAGTACAAGAAGACTAACTCTTCTTACTGACTATGTTTTGAACCATTCCTGTGACACTAGTTATGGATTCCGATGCTTCACTTCAGTTTTACTGTATCCCTTGGACCTTCTAATTGACGCTGAAACACAAAAATTGCATCGGAATTAAATACAAAAGGCAAAATGCCGACTGAAGTACACGAAGACCGACTCTTCTTACTGTGCATGATTTGAACTATTCCTGTGACACTAGTTACAGATTCCGATGCTTCACTCCAGGTTTACTGTAACCCTTGGACCCTCTTATTGACGATGAAACACAGAAATTGCATCGGAATTAAGTACAAAAGGCACAACGCCGACTTCAGTACAAGTAGACTAACCCTTCCTACTGACTATGTTTTGAACCATTCCTGTGACACTAGTTATGGATTCCGATGCTTCACTTCAGGTTTACTGTATCCCTCTGACCTTCTTATTGATGATGAAACACAGAAATTGCATTGGAATTAAATACAAAAGGCACAATGCCGACTTAAGAACAAGAAGACTGACTTTTCTTACTGACTATGTTTTGAACCATTCCTGTGACACTAGCTATAGATTCCGATGCTTCACTACAGGTTTATTGTATCCCTCTGACCTTCTTATTGACGATGAAACACAGATATTGCATCGGAATTAAATAGAAAAGGCACAATGTCGACGTAAGTACAAGAAGACTGACTCTTCTTACTGTCTATGTTTTGAACCATTCCTGTGACACTAGTTATAGATTCCGATGCTTCACCCCAGGTTTACTATATGCCTTGGACATTCTTATTGACGATGAAACACAGAAATAGCATCGGAATTAAATACAAAAGGCACAATGCCGTCTTAAGGACAAGAGGACTGACTCTTCTTACTGACTTTGTTTTGAACCATTCCTGTGACACTAGTTATAGATTCCGATGCTTCACTCCAGGTCTACTGTATCCCTTGGTCCTTCTTATTGACGATGAAACACAGAAATTGCATCGGAATTAAATACAAAAGGCACAAAGCCAACTTAAGTACAAGAAGACGGACTCTCCTTACTGACTATGTTTTGAACCATTCCTGTGACACTAGTTATAAATTCCGATGCTTCACTTCAGGTTTACGGTATCCCATGGACCTTCTTATTGACGATGAAACACAGAAAATGCATCGGAATTAAATACAAAAGGCACAATGCCGACTTAAGTACAAGAAGAGCGACTCTTCCTACAGACTATGTTTTGAACCATTCCTGTGACACCCTTTATAGATTCCGACGCTTCACTTGATGTTTACAGTATCCCTTGGACCTTCTTATTGACGATGAAACACAGAAATTGCATCGGAATTAAATTCAAAAGGCACAATGCCGAATTAAGTACAAGAAGACTGATTCTTCTTACTGTCTATGTTTTGAACCAGTACTGTGACACTAGTTACAGATTCCGATGCATCACTCCAGGTTTACTGTATCCCGTGGACGTTTTTAGTGACGGTGATACACAGAAAATGCATCGGAATTAAATACAAATGGCACAACGCCGACTTAAGTACAAGAAGACTAACTCTTCTTACTGACTATGTTTTGAACCATTCCTGTGACACTAGTTATGGATTCCGATGCTTCACTTCAGGTTTACTGTATCCCTTGGACCTTCTAATTGACGCTGAAACACAAAAATTGCATCGGAATTAAATACAAAAGGCAAAATGCCGACTGAGGTACACGAAGACCGACTCTTCTTACTGTGCATGATTTGAACTATTCCTGTGACACTAGTTACAGATTCCGATGCTTCACTCCAGGTTTACTGTAACCCTTGGACCCTCTTATTGACGATGAAACACAGAAATTGCATCGGAATTAAATACAAAAGGCACAACGCCGACTTCAGTACAAGTAGACTAACCCTTCCTACTGACTATGTTTTGAACCATTCCTGTGACACTAGTTATGGATTCCGATGCTTCACTTCAGGTTTACTGTATCCCTCTGACCTTCTTATTGATGATGAAACACAGAAATTGCATTGGAATTAAATACAAAAGGCACAATGCCGACTTAAGAACAAGAAGACTGACTTTTCTTACTGACTATGTTTTGAACCATTCCTGTGACACTAGCTATAGATTCCGATGCTTCACTACAGGTTTATTGTATCCCTCTGACCGTCTTATTGACGATGAAACACAGATATTGCATCGGAATTAAATAGAAAAGGCACAATGACGACGTAAGTACAAGAAGACTGACTCTTCTTACTGTCTATGTTTTGAACCATTCCTGTGACACTAGTTATAGATTCCGATGCTTCACCCCAGGTTTACTATATGCCTTGGACATTCTTATTGACGATGAAACACAGAAATAGCATCGGAATTAAATACAAAAGGCACAATGCCGTCTTAAGGACAAGAGGACTGACTCTTCTTACTGACTTTGTTTTGAACCATTCCTGTGACACTAGTTATAGATTCCGATGCTTCACTCCAGGTTTACTATATCCCTTGGACCTTCTTATTGACGATGAAACACAGAAATTGCGTCGGAATTAAATAGAAAAGGCACAATGCCGACTTAAGTACAAGAGGACTCACTCTTCTTACTGACTATGTTTTGAACCATTCCATTGACACTAGTTATAGATTCCGATGCTTCACTCCAGGTTTACTGTATCCCTTGGACCTTCTTATTGACGATGAAACACAGAAATTGCATCGGAATTAAATAGAAAATGCACAATGCCGACTTGAGTACAAGAAGACTGACTCTTCTTACTGACTACGTTTTGAACCATTCCTGTGACACTAGTTATGGATTCCGATGCTTCACTTCAGGTTTACTGTATCCCTTGGACCTTCTAATTGACGATGAAACACAAAAATTGCATCGGAATTAAATACAAAAGGCAAAATGCCGGCTGAAGTACACGAAGACCGACTCTTCTTACTGTGCATGATTTGAACTATTCCTGTGACACTAGTTACAGATTCCGATGCTTCACTCCAGGTTTACTGTATCCCTTGGACCCTCTTATTGACGATGAAACACAGGAATTGCATCGGAATTAAATACAAAAGGCACGACGCCGACTTCAGTACAAGAAGACTAACTCTTCCTACTGACTATGCTTTGAACCGTTCCTGTGACACTAGTTATGGATTCCGATGCTTCACTTCAGGTTTACTGTATCCCTCTGACCTTCTTATTGATGATGAAACACAGAAATTGCATCGGAATTAAATACAAAAGGCACAATGCCGACTTAAGGACATGAAGACTGACTTTTCTTACTGACTATGTTTTGAACCATTCCTGTGACACTAGCTATAGATTCCGATGCTTCACTACAGGTTTATTGTATCCCTCTGACCTTCTTATTGACGATGAAACACAGAAATTGCATCGGAATTAAATAGAAAAGGCACAATGTCGACGTAAGTACAAGAAGACTGACTCTTCTTACCGTCTATGTTTTGAACCATTCCTGTGACACTAGTTATAGATTTCGAAGCTTCACTCCAGGTTTACTGTATCCCTTGGACCTTCTTATTGACGATGAAACACAGAAATTGCATCGGAATTAAATACAAAAGGCACAATGCCGACTTAAGGACAAACAGACTGACTCTTCTTACTGACTTTGTTTTGAACCATTCCTGTGACACTAGTTATAGATTCCGATGCTTCACTTCAGGTTTATTGTATCCCTCTGACCTTCTTATTGACGATGAAACACAGAAATTGCATCGGAAATAAATAGAATAGGCACAATGTCGACGTAAGTACGAGAAGACTGACTCTTCTTACGGTCTATGTTTCGAACCATTCCTGTGACACTAGTTATAGATTCCGATGCTTCACTCCAGGTTTACTATATCCCTTGGACCTTCTTATTGACGATGAAACACAGAAATTGCATCGGAATTAAATAGAAAAGGCACAATGCCTACTTAAGTACAAGAAGACTGACTCTTCTTACTGACTATGTTTTGAACCATTCCATTGACACTAGTTATAGATTCCGATGCTTCACTCCAGGTTTACTGTATACCTTGGACCTTCTTATTGACGATGAAACACAGAAATTGCATCGGAATTAAATAGAAAATGCACAATACCGACTTAAGTACAAGAAGACTGACTCTTCTTACTGACTATGATTTGAACCAGTCCTGTGACCCTAGTTATAGATTCCGATGCTTCACTAAAGGTTTACTGTATCCCTTGGTCCTTCTTATTGACGATGAAACACAGAAATTGCATGGGAATTAAATACAAAAGGCACAATGCCGACTTAAGTACAAGAAGACTGACACTCCTTACTGACTATGTTTTGAACCATTCCTGTGACACCAGTTATAAACTCCGATGCTTTACTTCAGGTTTACTGTATCGCTTGGACCTTCTTATTGACGTTGAAACACAGAAATTGCATCGGAATTAAATACAAAATGCACAAAGCAGAATTAAGTACAAGAAGACTGACTCTTCTTACTGTCTATGATTTGAAACATTCCTGTGACACTAGTTATAGATTCAGATGCTTCACTCCAGGTTTACTGTATATCTTGGACCTTCTTATTGACGATGAAACACAGAAATTGCATCGGAATTATATACAAAAGGCACAATGCCGACTTAAGGACAAGAAGACTGACTCTTCTTACTGACTATGTTTTGAACCATTCCTGTGACACTAGCTATAGATTCTGACGCTTCACTTCAGGTTTACTGTATCCCTCTGACCTTCTTATTGACGATGAAACACAGAAATTGCATCGGAATTAAATACAAAAGGCACAATGCCGACTTAAGTACAAGAAGACTGACTCTTCTTACTGTCTATGTTTTGAACCATACCATTGACACTATTTATAGATTCCGATGCTTCACTCCAGGTTTACTGTATCCCTCGGACCTTCTTATTGACGATGAAACACAGAAATTGCATCGGAATTAAATAGAAAAGGCACAACGCCGACTTAAGTACAACAAGACTGACTCTTCTTACTGACTATGTTTTGAACCATTCCTGTGACACTAGTTATCGATTCCGATGCTTCACTTCAGGATTACTGTATCCCTCTGACATTCATATTGACGATGAAACACAGAAATTGCTCCGGAATTAAATAGAAAAGGCACAATGCCGCCTTAAGTACAAGAAGACTGACTCGTCTGACTGTCTACGTTTTGAACCATCCCTGTGACACTAGTTATAGATTCCAATGCTTCACTCCAGGTTTACTGTATCCCTTGGTCCTTCTTATTTACGATGAAACACAGAAATTGCATCGGAATTAAATACAAAAGGCACAATGCCGACTTAAGTACAAGAAGACTGATTCTCCTTACTGACTATGTTTTGAACCATTCCTGTGACACTAGTTATAAATTCCGATACTTCACTTCAGGTTTACTGTATCCCTTGGACCATCTTATTGACGATGAAACACAGAAAATGCATCGGAATTAAATACAAAAGGCACAACGCCGACTTAAGTACAACAAGACCGACTCTTCCCACTGACTATGTTTTGAACCATTCCTGTGACACCCGTAATAGATTCCGACGCTTCACTTGATGTTTACTGTATCCCTTGGAACTTCTTATTGACGATGAAACACAGTAATTGCATCGGAATTAAATACTAAAAGCACAATGCCGAATTAAGTACAAGAAGACTGACTCTTCTTACTGTCTATGTTTTGAACCATTACTGTGACACTAGTTACAGATTCCGATGCTTCACTCCAGGTTTACTGTATCCCTTGGATCTTCTTATTGACGATGAAACACAGAAATTGCATCGGAATTATATACAAAAGGCACAATGCCGACTTAAGGACAAGAAGACTGACTCTTCTTACTGACTATGTTTTGAACCATTCCTGTGACACTAGCTATAAATTCTGATGCTTCACTTCAGGTTTACTGTATCCCTCTGACCTTCTTATTGATGATGAAACACAGAAATTGCATCGGAATTAAATACAAAAGGCACAATGCCGAATTAAGTTCAAGAAGACTGACTCTTCTTACTGTCTATTTTTGAACCAGTCCTGTGACACTAGTGATAGACTCCGATGCTTCACTCCAGGTTTACTGTATCCCTTGGACCTTCTTATTGACGATGAAACACAGAAATAGCATCGGAATTAAATACAAAAGGCACAATGCCGACTTAAGTACAACAAGACTGACTCTTCTTACTGACTATGTTTTGAACCATTCCTGTGACACTAGTTATCGATTCCGATGCTTCACTTCAGGATTACTGTATCCCTCTGACATTCTTATTGACGATGAAACACAGAAATTGCTCCGGAATTAAATAGAAAAAGCACAATGCCGCCTTAAGTACTAGAAGACTGACTCTTCTGACTGTCTACGTTTTGAACCATCCCTGTGACACTAGTTATAGATTCCAATGCTTCACTCCAGGTTTACTGTATCCCTTGGTCCTTCTTATTTACGATGAAACACAGAAATTGCATCGGAATTAAATACAAAAGGCACAATGCCGACTTAAGTACAAGAAGACTGATTCTCCTTACTGACTATGTTTTGAACCATTCCTGTGACACTAGTTATAAATTCCGATACTTCACTTCAGGTTTACTGTATCCCTTGGACCTTCTTATTGACGATGAAACACAGAAATTGCATCGGAATTAAATACTAAAGGCACAATGCCGAATTAAGTACAAGAAGACTGACTCTTCTTACTGTCTATGTTTTGAACCATTACTGTGACACTAGTTACAGATTCCGATGCTTCACTCCAGGTTTACTGTATCCCTTGGATCTTCTTATTGACGATGAAACACAGAAATTGCATCGGAATTATATACAAAAGGCACAATGCCGACTTAAGGACAAGAAGACTGACTCTTCTTACTGACTATGTTTTGAACCATTCCTGTGACACTAGCTATAGATTCTGATGCTTCACTTCAGGTTTACTGTATCCCTCTGACCTTCTTATTGACGATGAAACACAGAAATTGCATCGGAATTAAATACTAAAGGCACAATGCCGAATTAAGTACAAGAAGACTGACTCTTCTTACTGTCTATGTTTTGAACCATTACTGTGACACTAGTTACAGATTCCGATGCTTCACTTCAGGTTTATTGTATCCCTCTGACCTTCTTATTGACGATGAAACACAGAAATTGCATCGGAAATAAATAGAATAGGCACAATGTCGACGTAAGTACGAGAAGACTGACTCTTCTTACGGTCTATGTTTCGAACCATTCCTGTGACACTAGTTATAGATTCCGATGCTTCACTCCAGGTTTACTATATCCCTTGGACCTTCTTATTGACGATGAAACACAGAAATTGCATCGGAATTAAATAGAAAAGGCACAATGCCTACTTAAGTACAAGAAGACTGACTCTTCTTACTGACTATGTTTTGAACCATTCCATTGACACTAGTTATAGATTCCGATGCATCACTCCAGGTTTACTGTATACCTTGGACCTTCTTATTGACGATGAAACACAGAAATTGCATCGGAATTAAATAGAAAATGCACAATACCGACTTAAGTACAAGAAGACTGACTCTTCTTACTGACTATGATTTGAACCAGTCCTGTGACCCTAGTTATAGATTCCGATGCTTCACTAAAGGTTTACTGTATCCCTTGGTCCTTCTTATTGACGATGAAACACAGAAATTGCATGGGAATTAAATACAAAAGGCACAATGCCGACTTAAGTACAAGAAGACTGACACTCCTTACTGACTATGTTTTGAACCATTCCTGTGACACCAGTTATAAACTCCGATGCTTTACTTCAGGTTTACTGTATCGCTTGGACCTTCTTATTGACGTTGAAACACAGAAATTGCATCGGAATTAAATACAAAATGCACAAAGCAGAATTAGGTACAAGAAGACTGACTCTTCTTACTGTCTATGATTTGAAACATTCCTGTGACACTAGTTATAGATTCCGATGCTTCACTCCAGGTTTACTGTATATCTTGGACCTTCTTATTGACGATGAAACACAGAAATTGCATCGGAATTATATACAAAAGGCACAATGCCGACTTAAGGACAAGAAGACTGACTCTTCTTACTGACTATGTTTTGAACCATTCCTGTGACACTAGCTATAGATTCTGATGCTTCACTTCAGGTTTACTGTATCCCTCTGACCTTCTTATTGACGATGAAACACAGAAATTGCATCGGAATTAAATACAAAAGGCACAATGCCGACTTAAGTACAAGAAGACTGACTCTTCTTACTGTCTATGTTTTGAACCATACCATTGACACTATTTATAGATTCCGATGCTTCACTCCAGGTTTACTGTATCCCTCGGACCTTCTTATTGACGATGAAACACAGAAATTGCATCGGAATTAAATAGAAAAGGCACAACGCCGACTTAAGTACAACAAGACTGACTCTTCTTACTGACTATGTTTTGAACCATTCCTGTGACACTAGTTATCGATTCCGATGCTTCACTTCAGGATTACTGTATCCCTCTGACATTCATATTGACGATGAAACACAGAAATTGCTCCGGAATTAAATAGAAAAGGCACAATGCCGCCTTAAGTACAAGAAGACTGACTCGTCTGACTGTCTACGTTTTGAACCATCCCTGTGACACTAGTTATAGATTCCAATGCTTCACTCCAGGTTTACTGTATCCCTTGGTCCTTCTTATTTACGATGAAACACAGAAATTGCATCGGAATTAAATACAAAAGGCACAATGCCGACTTAAGTACAAGAAGACTGATTCTCCTTACTGACTATGTTTTGAACCATTCCTGTGACACTAGTTATAAATTCCGATACTTCACTTCAGGTTTACTGTATCCCTTGGACCATCTTATTGACGATGAAACACAGAAAATGCATCGGAATTAAATACAAAAGGCACAACGCCGACTTAAGTACAACAAGACCGACTCTTCCCACTGACTATGTTTTGAACCATTCCTGTGACACCCGTAATAGATTCCGACGCTTCACTTGATGTTTACTGTATCCCTTGGAACTTCTTATTGACGATGAAACACAGTAATTGCATCGGAATTAAATACTAAAAGCACAATGCCGAATTAAGTACAAGAAGACTGACTCTTCTTACTGTCTATGTTTTGAACCATTACTGTGACACTAGTTACAGATTCCGATGCTTCACTCCAGGTTTACTGTATCCCTTGGATCTTCTTATTGACGATGAAACACAGAAATTGCATCGGAATTATATACAAAAGGCACAATGCCGACTTAAGGACAAGAAGACTGACTCTTCTTACTGACTATGTTTTGAACCATTCCTGTGACACTAGCTATAAATTCTGATGCTTCACTTCAGGTTTACTGTATCCCTCTGACCTTCTTATTGATGATGAAACACAGAAATTGCATCGGAATTAAATACAAAAGGCACAATGCCGAATTAAGTTCAAGAAGACTGACTCTTCTTACTGTCTATTTTTGAACCAGTCCTGTGACACTAGTGATAGACTCCGATGCTTCACTCCAGGTTTACTGTATCCCTTGGACCTTCTTATTGACGATGAAACACAGAAATAGCATCGGAATTAAATACAAAAGGCACAATGCCGACTTAAGTACAACAAGACTGACTCTTCTTACTGACTATGTTTTGAACCATTCCTGTGACACTAGTTATCGATTCCGATGCTTCACTTCAGGATTACTGTATCCCTCTGACATTCTTATTGACGATGAAACACAGAAATTGCTCCGGAATTAAATAGAAAAAGCACAATGCCGCCTTAAGTACTAGAAGACTGACTCTTCTGACTGTCTACGTTTTGAACCATCCCTGTGACACTAGTTATAGATTCCAATGCTTCACTCCAGGTTTACTGTATCCCTTGGTCCTTCTTATTTACGATGAAACACAGAAATTGCATCGGAATTAAATACAAAAGGCACAATGCCGACTTAAGTACAAGAAGACTGATTCTCCTTACTGACTATGTTTTGAACCATTCCTGGGACACTAGTTATAAATTCCGATACTTCACTTCAGGTTTACTGTATCCCTTGGACCTTCTTATTGACGATGAAACACAGAAATTGCATCGGAATTAAATACTAAAGGCACAATGCCGAATTAAGTACAAGAAGACTGACTCTTCTTACTGTCTATGTTTTGAACCATTACTGTGACACTAGTTACAGATTCCGATGCTTCACTCCAGGTTTACTGTATCCCTTGGATCTTCTTATTGACGATGAAACACAGAAATTGCATCGGAATTATATACAAAAGGCACAATGCCGACTTAAGGACAAGAAGACTGACTCTTCTTACTGACTATGTTTTGAACCATTCCTGTGACACTAGCTATAGATTCTGATGCTTCACTTCAGGTTTACTGTATCCCTCTGACCTTCTTATTGACGATGAAACACAGAAATTGCATCGGAATTAAATACTAAAGGCACAATGCCGAATTAAGTACAAGAAGACTGACTCTTCTTACTGTCTATGTTTTGAACCATTACTGTGACACTAGTTACAGATTCCGATGCTTCACTTCAGGTTTATTGTATCCCTCTGACCTTCTTATTGACGATGAAACACAGAAATTGCATCGGAAATAAATAGAATAGGCACAATGTCGACGTAAGTATGAGAAGACTGACTCTTCTTACGGTCTATGTTTCGAACCATTCCTGTGACACTAGTTATAGATTCCGATGCTTCACTCCAGGTTTACTTTATCCCTTGGACCTTCTTATTGACGATGAAACACAGAAATTGCATCGGAATTAAATAGAAAAGGCACAATGCCTACTTAAGTACAAGAAGACTGACTCTTCTTACTGACTATGTTTTGAACCATTCCATTGACACTAGTTATAGATTCCGATGCATCACTCCAGGTTTACTGTATACCTTGGACCTTCTTATTGACGATGAAACACAGAAATTGCATCGGAATTAAATAGAAAATGCACAATACCGACTTAAGTACAAGAAGACTGACTCTTCTTACTGACTATGATTTGAACCAGTCCTGTGACCCTAGTTATAGATTCCGATGCTTCACTAAAGGTTTACTGTATCCCTTGGTCCTTCTTATTGACGATGAAACACAGAAATTGCATGGGAATTAAATACAAAAGGCACAATGCCGACTTAAGTACAAGAAGACTGACACTCCTTACTGACTATGTTTTGAACCATTCCTGTGACACCAGTTATAAACTCCGATGCTTTACTTCAGGTTTACTGTATCGCTTGGACCTTCTTATTGACGTTGAAACACAGAAATTGCATCGGAATTAAATACAAAATGCACAAAGCAGAATTAAGTACAAGAAGACTGACTCTTCTTACTGTCTATGATTTGAAACATTCCTGTGACACTAGTTATAGATTCCGATGCTTCACTCCAGGTTTACTGTATATCTTGGACCTTCTTATTGACGATGAAACACAGAAATTGCATCGGAATTATATACAAAAGGCACAATGCCGACTTAAGGACAAGAAGACTGACTCTTCTTACTGACTATGTTTTGAACCATTCCTGTGACACTAGCTATAGATTCTGATGCTTCACTTCAGGTTTACTGTATCCCTCTGACCTTCTTATTGACGATGAAACACAGAAATTGCATCGGAATTAAATACAAAAAGCACAATGCCGACTTAAGTACAAGAAGACTGACTCTTCTTACTGTCTATGTTTTGAACCATACCATTGACACTATTTATAGATTCCGATGCTTCACTCCAGGTTTACTGTATCCCTCGGACCTTCTTATTGACGATGAAACACAGAAATTGCATCGGAATTAAATAGAAAAGGCACAACGCCGACTTAAGTACAACAAGACTGACTCTTCTTACTGACTATGTTTTGAACCATTCCTGTGACACTAGTTATCGATTCCGATGCTTCACTTCAGGATTACTGTATCCCTCTGACATTCATATTGACGATGAAACACAGAAATTGCTCCGGAATTAAATAGAAAAGGCACAATGCCGCCTTAAGTACAAGAAGACTGACTCGTCTGACTGTCTACGTTTTGAACCATCCCTGTGACACTAGTTATAGATTCCAATGCTTCACTCCAGGTTTACTGTATCCCTTGGTCCTTCTTATTTACGATGAAACACAGAAATTGCATCGGAATTAAATACAAAAGGCACAATGCCGACTTAAGTACAAGAAGACTGATTCTCCTTACTGACTATGTTTTGAACCATTCCTGTGACACTAGTTATAAATTCCGATACTTCACTTCAGGTTTACTGTATCCCTTGGACCATCTTATTGACGATGAAACACAGAAAATGCATCGGAATTAAATACAAAAGGCACAACGCCGACTTAAGTACAACAAGACCGACTCTTCCCACTGACTATGTTTTGAACCATTCCTGTGACACCCGTAATAGATTCCGACGCTTCACTTGATGTTTACTGTATCCCTTGGAACTTCTTATTGACGATGAAACACAGTAATTGCATCGGAATTAAATACTAAAAGCACAATGCCGAATTAAGTACAAGAAGACTGACTCTTCTTACTGTCTATGTTTTGAACCATTACTGTGACACTAGTTACAGATTCCGATGCTTCACTCCAGGTTTACTGTATCCCTTGGATCTTCTTATTGACGATGAAACACAGAAATTGCATCGGAATTATATACAAAAGGCACAATGCCGACTTAACGACAAGAAGACTGACTCTTCTTACTGACTATGTTTTGAACCATTCCTGTGACACTAGCTATAAATTCTGATGCTTCACTTCAGGTTTACTGTATCCCTCTGACCTTCTTATTGATGATGAAACACAGAAATTGCATCGGAATTAAATACAAAAGGCACAATGCCGAATTAAGTTCAAGAAGACTGACTCTTCTTACTGTCTATTTTTGAACCAGTCCTGTGACACTAGTGATAGACTCCGATGCTTCACTCCAGGTTTACTGTATCCCTTGGACCTTCTTATTGACGATGAAACACAGAAATAGCATCGGAATAAAATACAAAAGGCACAATGCCGACTTAAGTACAACAAGACTGACTCTTCTTACTGACTATGTTTTGAACCATTCCTGTGACACTAGTTATCGATTCCGATGCTTCACTTCAGGATTACTGTATCCCTCTGACATTCTTATTGACGATGAAACACAGAAATTGCTCCGGAATTAAATAGAAAAAGCACAATGCCGCCTTAAGTACTAGAAGACTGACTCTTCTGACTGTCTACGTTTTGAACCATCCCTGTGACACTAGTTATAGATTCCAATGCTTCACTCCAGGTTTACTGTATCCCTTGGTCCTTCTTATTTACGATGAAACACAGAAATTGCATCGGAATTAAATACAAAAGGCACAATGCCGACTTAAGTACAAGAAGACTGATTCTCCTTACTGACTATGTTTTGAACCATTCCTGTGACACTAGTTATAAATTCCGATACTTCACTTCAGGTTTACTGTATCCCTTGGACCTTCTTATTGACGATGAAACACAGAAATTGCATCGGAATTAAATACTAAAGGCACAATGCCGAATTAAGTACAAGAAGACTGACTCTTCTTACTGTCTATGTTTTGAACCATTACTGTGACACTAGTTACAGATTCCGATGCTTCACTCCAGGTTTACTGTATCCCTTGGATCTTCTTATTGACGATGAAACACAGAAATTGCATCGGAATTATATACAAAAGGCACAATGCCGACTTAAGGACAAGAAGACTGACTCTTCTTACTGACTATGTTTTGAACCATTCCTGTGACACTAGCTATAGATTCTGATGCTTCACTTCAGGTTTACTGTATCCCTCTGACCTTCTTATTGACGATGAAACACAGAAATTGCATCGGAATTAAATACTAAAGGCACAATGCCGAATTAAGTACAAGAAGACTGACTCTTCTTACTGTCTATGTTTTGAACCATTACTGTGACACTAGTTACAGATTCCGATGCTCACTCCAGGTTTACTGTATCCCTTGGATCTTCTTATTGACGATGAAACACAGAAATTGCATCGGAATTATATACAAAAGGCACAATGCCGACTTAAGGACAAGAAGACTGACTCTTCTTACTGACTATGTTTTAAACCATTCCTGTGACACTAGCTATAGATTCTGATGCTTCACTTCAGGTTTACTGTATCCCTGTGACCTTTTTATTGACGATGAAACACAGAAATTGCATCGGAATTAAATACAAAAGGCACAATGCCGACTTAAGTACAAGAAGACTGACTCTTCTTACTGTCTATGTTTTGAACCAAACCATTGACACTATTTATAGATTCCGATGCTTCACTCCAGGTTTACTGTATCCTTTGGACCTTCGTATTGACGATGAAACACAGAAATGGCATCGGAATTAAATAGAAAAGGCAAAATACCGACTAAAGTACACGAAGACCAACTCTTCTTACTGTCTATGATTTGAACCATTCCTGTGACACTAGTTACAGATTCCGATGCTTCACTCCATGTTTACTGTATCCCTCGGACCTTCTTATTGACGATGAAACACAGAAATTGCATCGGAATTAAATACAAAAGGCACAACGCCGACTTAGGTACAAGAAGACTAACTCTTCTTACTGACTATGTTTTGAACCATTCCTGTGACACTAGTTATGGATTCCGATGCTTCACTTCAGGTTTACTGGATCCCTCTGACCTTCTTATTGATGATGAAACACAAAAATTGCATCGGAATTAAATACAAAAGGCACAATGCCGAATTAAGTTCAAGAAGACTGACTCTTCTTACTGTCTATTTTTGAACCAGTCCTGTGACACTAGTGATAGACTCCGATGCTTCACTCCAGGTATACTGTATCCCTTGGACCTTCTTATTGACGATGAAACACAGAAATAGCATCGGAATTAAATACAAAAGGCACAATGCCGACTTAATTACAACAAGACTGACTCTTCTTACTGACTATGTTTCGAACTATTCCTGTGACACTAGTTATCGATTCCGATGCTTCACTTCAGGATTACTGTATCCCTCTGACATTCTTATTGACGATGAAACACAGAAATTGCTCCGGAATTAAATAGAAAAGGCACAATGCCGCCTTAAGTACAAGAAGACTGACTTTTCTGACTGTTTATCTTTTGAACCATCCCTGTGACACTTGTTATAGATTCCAATGCTTCACTACAGGTTTACTGTATCCCTTGGTCCTTCTTATTTACGATGAAACACAGAAATTGCATCGGAATTAAATACAAAAGGCACAATGCCGACTTAAGTACAAGAAGACTGACTCTCCTTACTGACTGTGTTTTGAACCATTCCTGTGACACTAGTTATAAATTCCGATACTTCACTTCAGGTTTACTGTATCCCTTGGACCTTCGTATTGACGATGAAACACAGAAAATGCATCGGAATTAAATACATAAGGCACAACGCCGACTTAAGTACAACAAGACCGACTCTTCCCACTGACTATGTTTTGAACCATTCCTGTGACACCCGTAATAGATTCCGACGTTTCACTTGACGTTTACTGTATCCCTTGGATCTTCTTATTGACGATGAAACACAGTAATTGCATCGGAATTAAATACTAAAGGCACAATGCCGAATTAAGTACAAGAAGACTGACTCTTCTTACTGTCTATGTTTTGAACCAGTACTGTGACACTAGTTACAGATTCCGATGCATCACTCCAGGTTTACTGTATCCCGTGGACGTTCTTAGTGACGATGAAACACAGAAAATGCATCGGAATTAAATACAAATGGCACAACGCCGACTTAAGTACAAGAAGACTAACTCTTCTTACTGACTATGTTTTGAACCATTCCTGTGACACTAGTTATGGATTCCGATGCTTCACTTCAGGTTTACTGTATCCCTTGGACCTTCTAATTGACGATGAAGCACAAAAATTGCATCGGAATTAAATACAAAAGGCAAAATGCCGACTGAAGCACACGAAGACCGACTCTTCTTACTGTGCATGATTTGAACTATTCCTGTGACACTAGTTACAGATTCCGATGCTTCACTCCAGGTTTACTGTATCCCTTGGACCCTCTTATTGACGATGAAACACAGACATTGCATCGGAATTAAATACAAAAGGCACAACGCCGACTTCAGTACAAGAAGACTGACTTTTCTTACTGACTATGTTTTGAACCATTCCTGTGACACTAGCTATAGATTCCGATGCTTCACTACAGGTTTATTGTATCCCTCTGACCTTCTTATTGACGATGAAACACAGTAATTGCATCGGAATTAAATACTAAAGGCACAATGCCGAATTAAGTACAAGAAGACTGACTCTTCTTACTGTCTATGTTTTGAACCAGTACTGTGACACTAGTTACAGATTCCGATGCATCACTCCAGGTTTACTGTATCCCGTGGACGTTCTTAGTGACGATGAAACACAGAAAATGCATCGGAATTAAATACAAATGGCACAACGCCGACTTAAGTACAAGAAGACTGACTCTTCTTACTGACTATGTTTTGAACCATTCCTGTGACACTAGTTATGGATTCCGATGCTTCACTTCAGGTTTACTGTATCCCTTGGACCTTCTAATTGACGATGAAGCACAAAAATTGCATCGGAATTAAATACAAAATTCAAAATGCCGACAGAAGTACACGAAGACCGACTCTTCTTACTGTGCATGATTTGAACTATTCCTGTGACACTAGTTACAGATTCCGATGCTTCACTCCAGGTTTACTGTATCCCTTGGACCCTCTTATTGACGATGAAACACAGACATTGCATCGGAATTAAATACAAAAGGCACAACGCCGACTTCAGTACAAGAAGACTAACTCTTCCTACTGACTATATTTTGAACCATTCCTGTGACACTAGTTATGGATTCCGATGCTTCACTTCAGGTTTACTGTATCCCTCTGACCTTCTTATTGATGATGAAACACAGAAATTGCATCGGAAGTAAATACAAAAGGCACAATGCCGACTTAAGAACAAGAAGACTGACTTTTCTTACTGACTATGTTTTGAACCATTCCTGTGACACTAGCTATAGATTCCGATGCTTCACTACAGGTTTATTGTATCCCTCTGACCTTCTTATTGACGATGAAACACAGAAATTGTATCGGAATTAAATAGAAAAGGCACAATGTCGACGTAAGTACAAGAAGACTGACTCTTCTTACTGTCTATGTTTTGAACCATTCCTGTGACACTAGTTATAGATTCCGATGCTTCACTCCAGGTTTACTATATCCCTTGGACATTCTTATTGACGATGAAACACAGAAATAGCATCGGAATTAAATACAAAAGGCACAATGCCGTCTTATGGGCAAGAGGACTGACTCTTCTTACTGACTTAGTTTTGAACCATTCCTGTGACACTAGTTATAGATTCCGATGCGTCACTCCAGGTTTACTGTATCCCTTGGACCTTCTTATTAAACGATGAAACACAGAAATTGCATCAGAATTAATTACAAAAGGCACAATGCCGACTTAAGTACAAGAAGACTGACTCTTCTAACTGACTATGTTTGAACCATTCCTGTGACACTAGCTATAGATTTCGAAGCTTCACTTCAGGTTTACTGTATCCCTTGGACCTTCTTATTGACGATGAAACACAGAAATTGCATCGGAAGTAAATACAAAAGGCACAATGCCGACTTAAGGACAAGAAGACTGACTCTTCTTACTGACTTTGTTTTGAACCATTCCTGTGACACTAGTTATAGGTTCCGTTGCTTCACTCCAGGTTTACTATATCCCTTGGACCTTCTTATTGACGATGAAACACAGAAATTGCGTCGGAATTAAATAGAAAAGGCACAATGCCGACTTAAGTACAAGAAGACTCACTCTTCTTACTGACTATGTTTTGAACCATTCCATTGACACTAGTTATAGATTCCGATGCTTCACTAAAGGTTTACTGTATCCCTTGGTCCTTCTTATTGACGATGAAACACAGAAATTGCATCGGAATTAAATAGAAAATGCACAATGCCGACTTAAGTACAAGAAGACTGACACTCCTTACTGACTATGTTTTGAACCATTCCTGTGACACTAGTTATAAACTCCGATGATTTACTTCAGGTTTACTGTATCGCTTGGACCTTCTTATTGACGTTGAAACAATGAAATTGCATCATAATTAAATACAAAATGCACAAAGCAGAATTAAGTACAAGAAGACTGACTCTTCTTACTGTCTATGATTTGAAACATTCCTGTGACACTAGTTATAGATTCCGATGCTTCACTCCAGGTTTACTGTATATCTTGGACCTTCTTATTGACGATGAAACACAGAAATTGCATCGAAATTAAATACAAAGGGCACAATGCCGACTTAAGTACAAGAAGACTGACTCTCCTTACTGACTATGTTTTGAACCATTCCTGTGACACTAGTTATAAATT
Source organism: Schistocerca piceifrons (assembly GCF_021461385.2). NCBI lineage: Eukaryota > Metazoa > Arthropoda > Insecta > Orthoptera > Acrididae > Schistocerca > Schistocerca piceifrons. The sequence continues at coordinate 161,087 of NW_025728377.1, read as the reverse complement.
CCGATACTTCACTTCAGGTTTACTGTATCCCTTGGACCTTCTTATTGACGATGAAACACAGAAAATGCATCGGAATTTAATAGAAAAGGGACAATGCCGACTTAAGTACAACAAGACTGACTCTTCTTACTGACTATGTTTTGAACCATTCCTGTGACACTAGTTATCGATTCCGATGCTTCACTTCAGGATTACTGTATCCCTCTGACATTCTTATTGACGATGAAACACAGAAATTGCTCCGGAATTAAATAGAAAAGGCGCAATGCCGCCTTAAGTACAAGAAGACTGACTCTTCTGACTGTCTACTTTTTGAACCATCCCTGTGACACTAGTTATAGATTCCAATGCTTCACTCCAGGTTTACTGTATCCCTTGGTCCTTCTTATTGACGATGAAACACAGAAATTGCATCGGAATTAAATACAAAAGGCACAATGCCGACTTAAGTACAAGAAGACTGACTCTCCTTACTGACTATGTTTTGAACCATTCCTGTGACACTAGTTATAAATTCCGATACTTCACTTCAGGTTTACTGTATCCCTTGGACCTTCTTATTGACGATGAAACACAGAAAATGCATCGGAATTAAATACAAAAGGCACAACGCCGACTTAAGTACAACAAGACCGACTCTTCCCACTGACTATGTTTTGAACCATTCCTGTGACACCCGTAATAGATTCCGACGTTTCACTTGATGTTTACTGTATCCCTTGGAACTTCTTATTGACGATGAAACACAGTAATTGCATCGGAATTAAATACTAAAGGCACAATGCCGAATTAAGTACAAGAAGACTGACTCCTCTTACTGTCTAAATTTTGAACCATTACTGTGACACTAGTTACAGATTCCGATGCTTCACTCCAGGTTTACTGTATCCCTTGGATCTTCTTATTGACGATGAAACACAGAAATTGCATCGGAATTATATACAAAAGGCACAATGCCGACTTAAGGACAAGAAGACTGACTCTTCTTACTGACTATGTTTTGAACCATTCCTGTGACACTAGCTATAGATTCTGATGCTTCACTTCAGGTTTACTGTATCCCTCTGACCCTCTTATTGACGATGAAACACAGAAATTGCATCGGAATTAAATACAAAAGGCACAATGCCGACTTAAGTACAAGAAGACTGACTCTTCTTACTGTCTATGTTTTGAACCATACCATTGACACTATTTATAGATTCCGATGCTTCACTCCAGGTTTACTGTATCCCTTGGACCTTCGTATTGACGATGAAACACAGAAATTGCATCGGAATGAAATAGAAAAGGCAAAATGCCGACTAAAGTACACGAAGACCAACTCTTCTTACTGTCTATGATTTGAACCATTCCTGTGACACTAGTTACAGATTCCGATGCTTCACTCCATGTTTACTGTATCCCTCGGACCTTCTTATTGACGATGAAACACAGAAATTGCATCTGAATTAAATACAAAAGGCACAACGCCGACTTAAGTACAAGAAGACTAACTCTTCTTACTGACTATGTTTTGAACCATTCCTGTGACACTAGTTATGGATTCCGATGCTTCACTTCAGGTTTACTGTTTCCCTCTGACCTTCTTATTGATGATGAAACACAGAAATTGCATCGGAATTAAAAATAAAAGGCACAATGGCGAATTAAGTTCAAGAACACTGACTCTTCTTACTGTCTATTTTTGAACCAGTCCTGTGACACTAGTGATAGACTCCGATGCTTCACTCCAGGTTTACTGTATCCCTTGGACCTTCTTATTGACGATGAAACACAGAAATAGCATCGGAATTAAATGCAAAAGGCACAATGCCGACTTAAGTAAAAGAAGTCTGACTCTTCTTACTGTCTATGATTTGAACCATTCCTGTGTCAATAGTTATAGATTCCGATGCTTCACTCCAGGTTTACTGTATTGGTTGGACTTTCATGTTGACGATGAAACACAGTAATTGCATCAGAATTTAATAGAAAATGCCCAATGATGACTTAAGTACAATAAGAATGACTACTCTTACTGACTAAGATTTGAACCATTCGTGTGACACTAGTTATAGATTCCGATGCTTCACTCCAGGTTTACTGTATCCCTTGGTCCTTCTTATTTACGATGAAACACAGAAATTGCATCGGAATTAAATACAAAAGGCACAATGCCGACTTAAGTACAAGAAGACTGACTCTCCTTACTGACTATGTTTTGAACCATTCCTGTGACACTAGTTATAAATTCCGATACTTCACTTCAGGTTTACTGTATCCCTTCGACCTTCGTATTGACGATGAAACACAGAAAATGCATCGGAATTAAATACATAAGGCACAACGCCGACTTAAGTACAACAAGACCGACTCTTCCCACTGACTATGTTTTGAACCATTCCTGTGACACCCGTAATAGATTCCGACGTTTCACTTGATGTTTACTGTATCCCTTGGAACTTCTTATTGACGATGAAACACAGTAATTGCATCGGAATTAAATACTAAAGGCACAATGCCGAATTAAGTACAAGAAGACTGAATCTTCTTACTGTCTATGTTTTGAACCAGTACTGTGACACTAGTTACAGATTCCGATGCATCACTCCAGGTTTACTGTATCCCGTGGACCTTCTAATTGACGATGAAGCACAAAAATTGCATCGGAATTAAATACAAAAGGCAAAATGCCGACTGAAGTACACGAAGACCGACTCTTCTTACTGTGCATGATTTGAACTATTCCTGTGACACTAGCTACAGATTCCGATGCTTCACTCCAGGTTTACTGTATCCCTTGGACCCTCTTATTGACGATGAAACACAGACATTGCATCGGAATTAAATACAAAAGGCACAACGCCGACTTCAGTACAAGAAGACTAACTCTTCCTACTGACTATGTTTTGAACCATTCCTGTGACACTAGTTATGGATTCCGATGCTTCACTTCAGGTTTACTGTATCCCTCTGACCTTCTTATTGATGATGAAACACAGAAATTGCATCGGAATTAAATACAAAAGGCACAATGCCGACTTAAGAACAAGAAGACTGACTTTTCTTACTGACTATGTTTTGAACCATTCCTGTGACACTAGCTATAGATTCAGATGCTTCACTACAGGTTTATTGTATCCCTCTGACCTTCTTATTGACGATGAAACACAGAAATTGCATCGGAATTAAATAGAAAAGGCACAATGTCGACGTAAGTACAAGAAGACTGACTCTTCTTACTGTCTATGTTTTGAACCATTCCTGTGACACTAGTTATAGATTCCGATGCGTCACTCCAGGTTTACTGTATCCCTTGGACCTTCTTATTAAACGATGAAACACAGAAATTGCATCAGAATTAATTACAAAAGGCACAATGCCGACTTAAGTACAAGAAGACTGAATCTTCTTACTGTCTATGTTTTGAACCAGTACTGTGACACTAGTTACAGATTCCGATGCATCACTCCAGGTTTACTGTATCCCGTGGACCTTCTAATTGACGATGAAGCACAAAAATTGCATCGGAATTAAATACAAAAGGCAAAATGCCGACTGAAGTACACGAAGACCGACTCTTCTTACTGTGCATGATTTGAACCATTCCTGTGACACTAGTTATAAATTCCGATACTTCACTTCAGGTTTACTGTATCCCTTGGACCTTCGTATTGACGATGAAACACAGAAAATGCATCGGAATTAAATACATAAGGCACAACGCCGACTTAAGTACAACAAGACCGACTCTTCCCACTGACTATGTTTTGAACCATTCCTGTGACACCCGTAATAGATTCCGACGTTTCACTTGATGTTTACTGTATCCCTTGGAACTTCTTATTGACGATGAAACACAGTAATTGCATCGGAATTAAATACTAAAGGCTCAATGCCGAATTAAGTACAAGAAGACTGAATCTTCTTACTGTCTATGTTTTGAACCAGTACTGTGACACTAGTTACAGATTCCGATGCATCACTCCAGGTTTACTGTATCCCGTGGACCTTCTAATTGACGATGAAGCACAAAAATTGCATCGGAATTAAATACAAAAGGCAAAATGCCGACTGAAGTACACGAAGACCGACTCTTCTTACTGTGCATGATTTGAACTATTCCTGTGACACTAGCTACAGATTCCGATGCTTCACTCCAGGTTTACTGTATCCCTTGGACCCTCTTATTGACGATGAAACACAGACATTGCATCGGAATTAAATACAAAAGGCACAACGCCGACTTCAGTACAAGAAGACTAACTCTTCCTACTGACTATGTTTTGAACCATTCCTGTGACACTAGTTATGGATTCCGATGCTTCACTTCAGGTTTACTGTATCCCTCTGACCTTCTTATTGATGATGAAACACAGAAATTGCATCGGAATTAAATACAAAAGGCACAATGCCGACTTAAGAACAAGAAGACTGACTTTTCTTACTGACTATGTTTTGAACCATTCCTGTGACACTAGCTATAGATTCAGATGCTTCACTACAGGTTTATTGTATCCCTCTGACCTTCTTATTGACGATGAAACACAGAAATTGCATCGGAATTAAATAGAAAAGGCATAATGTCGACGTAAGTACAAGAAGACTGACTCTTCTTACTGTCTATGTTTTGAACCATTCCTGTGACACTAGTTATAGATTCCGATGCGTCACTCCATGTTTACTGTATCCCTTGGACCTTCTTATTGACGATGAAACACAGTAATTGCGTCGGAATTAAATAGAAAAGGCACAATGCCGACTTAAGTACAAGAAGACTCACTCTTCTTACTGACTATGTTTTGAACCATTCCATTGACACTAGTTATAGATTCCGATGCTTCACTAAAGGTTTACTGTATCCCTTGGTCCTTCTTATTGACGATGAAACACAGAAATTGCATCGGAATTAAATAGAAAATGCACAATGCCGACTTAAGTACAAGAAGACTGACACTCCTTACTGACTATGTTTTGAACCATTCCTGTGACACTAGTTATAAACTCCGATGCTTTACTTCAGGTTTACTGTATCGCTTGGACCTTCTTATTGACGTTGAAACACAGAAATTGCATCATAATTAAATACAAAATGCACAAAGCAGAATTAAGTACAAGAAGACTGACTCTTCTTACTGTCTATGATTTGAAACATTCCTGTGACACTAGTTATAGATTCCGATGCTTCACTCCAGGTTTACTGTATATCTTGGACCCTCTTATTGACGATGAAACACAGAAATTGCATCGAAATTAAATACAAAGGGCACAATGCCGACTTAAGTACAAGAAGACTGACTCTCCTTACTGACTATGTTTTGAACCATTCCTGTGACACTAGTTATAAATTCCGATACTTCACTTCAGGTTTACTGTATCCCTTGGACCTTCTTATTGACGATGAAACACAGAAAATGCATCGGAGTTTAATAGAAAAGGGACAATGCCGACTTAAGTACAACAAGACTGACTCTTCTTACTGACTATGTTTTGAACCATTCCTGTGATACTAGTTATCGATTCCGATGCTTCACTTCAGGATTACTGTATCCCTCTGACATTCTTATTGACGATGAAACACAGAAATTGCTCCGGAATTAAATAGAAAAGGCGCAATGCCGCCTTAAGTACAAGAAGACTGACTCTTCTGACTGTCTACGTTTTGAACCATCCCTGTGACACTAGTTATAGATTCCAATGCTTCACTCCAGGTTTACTGTATCCCTTGGTCCTTCTTATTGACGATGAAACACAGAAATTGCATCGGAATTAAATACAAAAGGCACAATGCCGACGTAAGTACAAGAAGACTGACTCTCCTTACTGACTATGTTTTGAACCATTCCTGTGACACTAGTTATAAATTCCGATACTTCACTTCAGGTTTACTGTATCCCTTGGACCTTCTTATTGACGATGAAACACAGAAAATGCATCGGAATTAAATACAAAAGGCACAACGCCGACTTAAGTACAACAAGACCGACTCTTCCCACTGACTATGTTTTGAACAATTCCTGTGACACCCGTAATAGATTCCGACGCTTCACTTGATGTTAACTGTATCCCTTGGAACTTCTTATTGACGATGAAACACAGTAATTGCATCGGAATTAAATACTAAAGGCACAATGCCGAATTAAGTACAAGAAGACTGACTCTTCTTACTGTCTATGTTTTGAACCATTACTGTGACACTAGTTACAGATTCCGATGCTTCACTCCAGGTTTACTGTATCCCTTGGACCTTCTTATTGACGATGAAACACAGAAATTGCATCGGAATTATATACAAAAGGCACAATGCCGACTTAAGGACAAGAAGACTGACTCTTCTTACTGACTATGTTTTGAACCAATCCTGTGACACTAGCTATAGATTCTGATGCTTCACTTCAGGTTTACTGTATCCCTCTGACCTTCTTATTGACGATGAAACACAGAAATTGCATCGGAATTAAATACAAAATGCACAATGCCTACTTAAGTACAAGAAGACTGACTCTTCTTACTGTCTATGTTTTGAACCATACCATTGACACTATTTATAGATTCCGATGCTTCACTCCAGGTTTACTGTATCCCTTGGACCTTCATATTGACGATGAAACACAGAAATTGCATCGTAATTAAATAGAAGAGGCAAAATGCCGACTGAAGTACACAAAGACCAACTCTTCTTACTGTCTATGATTTGAACCATTCCTGTGACACTAGTTACAGATTCCGATGCTTCACTCCATGTTTACTGTATCCCTCGGACCTTCTTATTGACGATGAAACACAGAAATTGCATCGGAATTAAATACAAAAGGCACAACGCCGACTTAAGTACAAGAAGACTAACTCTTCTTGCTGACTATGTTTTGAACCATTCCTGTGACACTAGTTATGGATTCCGATACTTCACTTCAGGTTTACTGTTTCCCTCTGACCTTCTTGTTGATGATGAAACACAGTAATTGCATCGGAATTAAATACAAAAGGCACAATGCCGAATTAAGTTCAAGAAGACTGACTCTTCTTACTGTCTATTTTTGAACCAGTCCTGTGACACTAGTGATAGACTCCGATGCTTCACTCCAGGTTTACTGTATCCCTTGGACCTTCTTATTGACGATGAAACACAGAAATTGCATCGGAATTAAATACAAAAGGCACAATGCCGACATAAGTAAAAGAAGCCTGACTCTTCTTGCTGTCTATGATTTGAACCATCCCTGTGACAATAGTTATAGATTCCGATGCTTCACTCCAGGTTTACTGTATCGGTTGGACTTTCATATTGACGATGAAACACAGTAATTGCATCAGAATTAAATAGAAAATGCACAATGATGACTTAAGTACAATAAGAATGACTACTCTTACTGACTAAGTTTTGAACCATTCGTGTGACACTAGTTATAGATTCCGATGCTTCACTCCAGGTTTACTGTATCCCTTGGACCTTCTTATTGACGATGAAACACAGAAATTGCATCGGAATTAATTACAAAAGGCACAATGCCGACTTAAGGACAAGAAGACTGACTCTTCTTACTGACTATGCTTTGAACCATTCCTGTGACACTAGCTGTAGATTCCGATGCTTCACCAAAGGTTTATTGTATCCCTCTGACCTTCTTATTGATGATGAAACACAGAAATTGCATCGGAATTAAATAGAAAAGGCACAATGTCGACGTAAGTACAAGAAGACTGACTCTTCTTACTGTCTATGTTTTGAACCATTCCTGTGACACTAGTTATAGATTCCGATGCTTCACTCTAGGTTTACTATATCCCTTGGACATTCTTATTGACGATGAAACACAGAAATTGCATCGGAATTAAATACAAAAGGCACAATGCCGTCTTAAGGACAAGAGGACTGACTCTTCTTACTGACTTAGTTTTGAACCATTCCTGTGACACTAGTTGTAGATTCCGATGCGTCACTCCAGGTTTACTGTATCCCTTGAACCTTCTTATTAAACGATGAAACACAGAAATTGCATCGGAATTAATTATAAAAGGCACAATGCCGACTTAAGTACAAGAAGACTGACTCTTCTAACTGACTATGTTTGAACCATTCCTGTGACACTGGCTATAGATTCCGAAGCTTCACTTCAGGTTTACTGTATCCCTTGGACCTTCTTATTGACGTTGAAACACAGAAATTGCATCGGAATTAAATACAAAAGGCACAATGCCGACTTAAGGACAGGAAGACTGACTCTTCTTACTGTCTATGTTTTGAACCATTCCTGTGACACTAGTTATAGATTCCGATGCTTCACTCCAGGTTTACTATATCCCTTGGACATTCTTATTGACGATGAAACACAGAAATTGCATCGGAATTAAATACAAAAGGCACAATGCCGTCTTAAGGACAAGAGGACTGACTCTTCTTAGTGACTTAGTTTTGAACCATTCCTGTGACACTAGTTATAGATTCCGATGCGTCACTCCAGGTTTACTGTATCCCTTGGACCTTCTTATTAAACGATGAAACACAGAAATTGCATCGGAATTAATTACAAAAGGCACAATGCCGACTTAAGTACAAGAAGACTGACTCTTCTAACTGACTATGTTTGAACCATTCCTATGACACTGGCTATAGATTCCGAAGCTTCACTTCAGGTTTACTGTATCCCTTGGACCTTCTTATTGACGATGAAACACAGAAATTGCATCGGAATTAAATACAAAAGGCACAATGCCGACTTAAGGACAAGAAGACTGACTCTTCTTACTGACTTTGCTTTGAACCATTCCTGTGACACTAGTTATAGATTCCGATGCTTCACTTCAGGTTTATTGTATCCCTCTGACCTTCTTATTGACGATGAAACACAGAAATTGCATCGGAAATAAATAGAATAGGCACAATGTCGACGTAAGTACAAGAAGACTGACTCTTCCTACTGTCTATGTTTGAACCATTCCTGTGACACTAGTTATAGATTCCGATGCTTGTCTCCAGGTTTACTATATCCCTTGGACCTTCTTATTGACGATGAAACACAGAAATTGCATCGGAATTAAATAGAAAAGGCACAATGCCGATTTAAGTACAAGAAGACTGACACACCTTCCTGACTATGTTTGAACCATTCCTGTGACACTAGTTATAGATTCCGATGCTTCACTAAAGGTTTACTGTATCCCTTGGTCCCTCTTATTGACGATGAAACACAGAAATTTCATCGGAATTATATACAAAAGGCACAATGCCGACTTAAGCACAAGAGGACTGACACTCCTTACTGACTATGTTTTGAACCATTCCTGTGACACTAGTTATTAACTCCGATGCTTTACTTCATGTTTACTGTATCACTTGGACCTTCTTATTGACGTTGAAACACAGAAATTGCATCGGAATTAAATACAAAATGCACAAAGCAGAGTTAAGTACAAGAAGACTGACTCTTCTTACTGTCTATGATTTGAAACATTCCTGTGACACTAGTTATAGATTCCGATGCATCACTCCAGGTATTCTGTATCCCTTGGACCTTCTTATTGACGATGAAACACAGAAATAGCATCGGAAATAAATAGAATAGGCACAATGTCGACGTAAGTACAAGAAGACTGAGTCTTCTTACTGTCTATGTTTCGAACCATTCCTGTGACACTAGTTATAGATTCCGATGCTTCACTCCAGGTTTACTATATCCCTTGGACCTTCTTATTGACGATGAAACACAGAAATTGCATCGGAATTAAATAAAAAAGGCACAATGCCTACTTAAGTACAAGAAGACTGACTCTTCTTACTGACTATGTTTTGAACCGTTCCATTGACACTAGTTATATATTCCGATGCTTCACTTCAGGTTTACTGTATCCCTTGGACCTTCTTATTGACGATGAAACACAGAAATTGCATCGGAATTAAATACAAAAGGCACAATGCCGACTTAAGGACAAGAAGACTGACTCTTGTTACTGACTTTGTTTTGAGCCATTTCTGTGACACTAGTTGTAGATTCCGATGCTTCGCTTCAGGTTTATTGTATCCCTCTGACATTCTTATTGACGATGAAACACAGAAATTGCATCGGATTTAAATAGAAAAGGCACAATGCCGCCTTAAGTACAAGAAGACTGACTCTTCTGACTGTCTACGTTTTGAACCATCCCTGTGACACTAGTTATAGATTCCGATGCTTCACTCCAGGTTTACTGTATCCCTTGGTCCTTCTTATTGACGATGAAACACAGAAATTGCATCGGAATTAAATACAAAAGGCACAATGCCGACTTAAGTACAAGAAGACTGACTCTCCTTACTCACTATGTTTTGAACCATTCCTGTGACACTAGTTATAAATTCCGATGCTTCACTTCAGGTTTACTGTATCCCTTGGACCATCTTATTGACGATGAAACACAGAAAATGCATCGGAATTAAATACAAAAGGCACAACGCCGACTTAAGTACAAGAAGACCGACTCTTTCCACTGACTATGTTTTGAACCATTCCTGTGACACCCGTAATAGATTCCGACGCTTCACTTGATGTTTACTGTATCCCTTGGAACTTCTTATTGACGATGAAACACAGAAATTGCATCGGAATTAAATACTAAAGGCACAATGCCGACTTAAGTACAAGAAGACTGACTCTTCTTACTGTCTATGTTTTGAACCATACAATTGACACTATTTTTAGATTCCGATGCTTCACTCCAGGTTTACTGTATCCCGTGGACCTTCTTATTGACGATGAATCACAGAAATTGCATCGGAATTAAATACAAAAGGCACAACGCCGACTTAAGTACAAGAAGACTAACTCTTCTTACTGACTATGTTTTGAACCATTCCTGTGACACTAGTTATGGATTCCGATGCTTCACTTCAGGTTTACTGTATCCTTCTGACCTTCTTATTGATGATGAAACACAGAAATTGCATCGGAATTAAATACGAAAGGCCCAATGCCGAATTAAGTTCAAGAAGACTGACTCTTCTTACTGTCTATTTTTGAACCAGTCGTGTGACACTAGTGATAGACTCCGATGCTTCACTCCAGGTTTACTGTATCCCTTGGACCTTCTTATTGACGATGAAACACAGAAATAGCATCGGAATTAAATACAAAAGGCACAATGCCGACTTAAGTGAAAGAAGTCTGACTCTTCTTACTGTCTATGATTTGAACCATTCCTGTGACAATATTTATAGATTCCGATGCTTCACTCCTGGTTTACTGTATCGGTTGGACTTTCATATTGACGATGAAACGCAGTAATTGCATCAGAATTAAATAGAAAATGCGCAATGATGACTTAAGTACAATAAGAATGACTACTCTTACTGACTAAGTTTTGAACCATTCGTGTGACACTAGTTATAGATTCCGATGCTTCACTCCAGGTTTACTGTATCCCTTGGACCTTCTTATTGACGATGAAACACAGAAATTGCATCGGAATTTAATTACAAAAGGCACAATGCCGACTTAAGTACAAGAAGACTCACTCTTCTGACTATGTTTGAACCATTCCTGTGACACTGGCTATAGATTCCGATGCTTCACTTCAGGTTTACTGTATCCCTTGGACCTTCTTATTGACGATGAAACACATAAATTGCATCGGAATTAAATACAAAAGGCACAATGCCGATTTAAGTACAAGAAGGCTGACACACCTTCCTCACTATGTTTGAACCATTCCTGTGACACTAGTTATAGATTCCGATGCTTCACTTCAGGATTTCTGTTTCCCTTGGACATCTTATTGACGATGAAACACAGAAATTGAATCGGAATTAAATACAAAGGCACAATGCCGACTTAAGTACAAGAAGTCTGACTCTTCTTACTGACTATGCTTTGAACCATCCCTGTGACACTAGTTATAGATTACGATGCTTCACTAAAGGTTTACTATATCCCTTGGACCTTCTTATTGACGATGAAACACAGAAATTGCATCGGAATTAAATAGAAAAGGCACAATGCCGATTTAAGTACAAGAAGGCTGACACACCTTCCTGACTATGTTTGAACCATTCCTGTGACACTAGTTATAGATTCCGATGCTTCACTTCAGGATTTCTGTTTCCCTTGGACATTCTTATTGACGATGAAACACAGAAATTGCATCGGAATTAAATACAAAGGCACAATGCCGACTTAAGTACAAGAAGACTGACTCTTCTTACTGACTATGTTTTGAACCATCCCTGTGACACTAGTTATAGATTCCGATGCTTCACTAAAGGTTTACTGTATCCCTTGGTCGCTCTTATTGACGATGAAACACAGAAAATGCATCGGAATTAAGTACAAAAGGCACAATGCCGACTTAAGTACAAGAAGACTGATACTCCTTACTGACTATGTTTTGAACCATTCCTGTGACACTAGTTATAAACTCCGATGCTTTACTTCAGGTTTACTGTATCGCTTGGACCCTCTTATTGACGTTGAAACACAGAAATTGCATCGGAATTAAATACAAAATGCACAAAGCAGAATTAAGTACAAGAAGACTGACTCTTCTTACTGTCTATGATTTGAAACATTCCTGTGACACTAGTTATAGATTCCGATGCTTCACTCCAGGTTTACTGTATCCCTTGGACCTTCTTATTGACGATGAAACACAGAAATTGCATCGGAATTAAATACAAAAGGCACAATGCCGACTTAAGGACAAGAAGACTAACTCTTGTTACTGACTTTGTTTTCAACCATTTCTGTGACACTAGTTATGGATTCCGATGCTTCGCTTCAGGTTTATTGTATCCCTCTGACATTCTTATTGACGATGAAACCCCGAAATTGCATCGGAATTAAATAGAAAAGGCACTATGCCGACTTAAGTACAACAAGACTGACTCTTCTTACTGACTATGTTTTGAATCATTCCTGTGACACTAGTTATCGATTCCGATGCTTCACTTCAGGATTACTGTATCCCTCTGACATTCTTATTGACGATGAAACACAGAAATTGCTCCAGAATTAAATAGAAAAGGCACAATGCCGCCTTAAGTACAAGAAGACTGACTCTCCTTACTGACTATGTTTTGAACCATTCCTGTGACAGTAGTTATAAATTCCGATGCATCACTTCAGGTTTACTGTATCCCGTGGACCTTCTTATTGACGATGAAACACAGAAATTGCATCGGAATTAAATAGAAAAGGCACTATGCCGACTTAAGTACAAGAAGACTGACTCTTCTTACTGACTATGTTTTGAACGATACCTGTGCCACTAGTTATAGATCCCGATGCTTCACTTCAGGTTTACTGTATCCCTTGGACCTTCTCATTGACGATGAAACACAAAAATTCCATCGGAATTAAATACAAAATGCAAAATGCCGACTGAAGTACACGAAGACCGACTCTTCTTACTGTCTATGATTTGAACCATTCCTGTGACACTAGTTACAGATTCCGATGCTTCACTCCAGGTTTACTGTATCCCTTGGACCTTCTTATTGACGATGATAGACAGAAATTGCATCGGAATTAAATACAAAAGGCACAACGCCGACTTAAGTACAAGAAGACTAACTCTTCTTACTGACTATGTTCTGAACCACTCCTGTGACACTAGTTATGGATTCCGATGCTTCACTTCAGGTTTACTGTATCCCTCTGACCTTCTTATTGATGATGAAACACAAAAATTGCATCGGAATTAAATACAAAAGGCACAATGCAGAATTAAGTTCAAGAAGACTGACTCTTCCTACTGACTATTTTTGAACCAGTCCTGTGACACTAGTGATAGACTCCGATGCTTCACTCCAGGTTTACTGTATCCCTTGGACCTTCTTATTGACGATGAAACACAGAAATTACATCGGAATTAAATACAAAAGGCACACTGCCGTCTTAAGTAAAAGAAGTCTGACTCTTCTTACAGTCTATGATTTGAACCATTCCTGTGACACTAGTTATAGATTCCGATGCTTCACTCCAGGTTTACTGTATCGGTTGGACCTTCATATTGACGATGAAACACAGAAATTGCATCAGAATTAGATAGAAAATGCACAATGATGACTTAAGTAAAATAAGACTGACTATTCTTACTGACTATGTTTTGAACCATTCCTGTGACACTAGTTATAGATTCCGATGCTTCACTCAAGGTATACTGTATCCCTTGGACCTTCTTATTGACGATGAAACACAGAAAATGCATCGGAATTAAATACAAAAGGCACAATGCCGACTTAAGTACAAGAAGACTGACACTCCTTACTGACTGTGTTTTGAACCATTCCTGTGACACTAGTTATAAACTCCGATGCTTTACTTCAGGTTTACTGTATCGCTTGGACCTTCGTATTGACGTTGAAACACAGAAATTGCATCGGAATTAAATACAAAATGCACAAAGCAGAATTAAGTACAAGAAGACTGACTCTTCTTACTGTCTATGATTTGAAACATTCCTGTGACACTAGTTATAGATTCCGATGCTTCACTCCAGGTTTACTGTATCCCTTGGACCTTCTTAGTGACGATGAAACACAAAAATTGCATCGGAATTAAATACAAAAGGCACAATGCCGACTTAAGGACAAGAAGACTAACTCTTGTTACTGACTTTGTTTTGAACCATTTCTGTGACACTAGTTATAGATTCCGATGCTTCGCCTCAGGTTTATTGTATCCCTCTGACATTCTTATTGACGATGAAACACCGAAATTGCATCGGAATTAAATAGAAAAAGCACAATGCCGACTTAAGTACAGCAAGACTGACTCTTCCTACTGACTATGTTTTGAACCATTCCTGTGACACTAGTTATCGATTCCGATGCTTCACTTCAGGATTACTGTATCCCTCTGACATTCTTATTGACGATGAAACACAGAAATTGCTCCAGAATTAAATAGAAAAGGCACAATGCCGCCTTAAGTACAAGAAGACTGACTCTTCTGACTGTCTATGTTTTGAACCATCCCTGTGACACTAGTTATAGATTCCGATGCTTCACTCCAGGTTTACTGTATCCCTTGGTCCTTCTTATTGATGATGAAACACAGAAATTGCATCGGAATTAAATACAAATGGCACAATGCCGACTTAAGTACAAGAAGACTGACTCTCCTAACTGACTATGTTTTGAACCACTCTTGTGACAGTAGTTATAAATTCCGATGCTTCCCTTCAGGTTTACTGTATCCCTTGGACCTTCTTATTGACGATGAAACAAAGAAAATGCATCGGAATTAACTACAAAAGGCACAATGCCGACTTAAGTACAAGAAGACCGACTCTTCCTACTGACTATGATGTGAACCATTACTGTGACACCCGTTTAGGATTCCGACGCTTCACTTGATGTTTACTGTATCCCTTGGAACTTCTTATTGACGATGAAACACAGAAATTGCATCGGAATTAAATACTAAAGGCACAATGCCGAATTAAGTACAAGAAGACTGACTCTTCTTACTGTCTATGTTTTGAACCATTACTGTGACACTAGTTACAGATTCCGATGCTTCACTCCAGGTTTAGTGTATCCCTTGGACCTTCTTATTGACGATGAAACACAGAAATTGCATCGGAATTATATACAAAAGGCACAATGCCGACTTAAGGACAAGAAGACTGACTCTTTTTACTGACTATGATTTGAACCATTCCTGTGACACTAGCTATAGATTCCGATGCTTCACTTCAGGATTACTGTATCCCTCTGACCTTCTTATTGACGATGAAACACAGAAATTGCATCGAAATTAAATACAAAAGGCACAATGCCGACTTAAGTACAAGAAGACTGACTCTTCTTACTGTCTATGTTTTGAACCATACCATTGACACTATTTTTAGGTTCCGATGCTTCACTCCAGGTTTACTGTATCCCTTGGACCTTCTTATTGACGATGAAACACAGAAATTGCATCGGAATTAAATAGAAAAGGCACTATGCCGACTTAAGTACAAGAAGACTGACTCTTCTTACTGACTATGTTTTGAACGATACCTGTGACACTAGTTATAGATCCCGTTGCTTCACTTCAGGTTTACTGTATCCCTTGGACCTTCTCATTGACGATGAAACACATAAATTCAATCGGAATTAAATACAATATGCAAAATGCCGACTGAAGTACACGAAGACCGACTCTTCTTACTGTCTATGATTTGAACCATTCCTGTGACACTAGTTACAGATTCCGATGCTTCACTCCAGGTTTACTGTATCCCTTGGACCTTCTTATTGACGATGATAGACAGAAATTGCATCGGAATTAAATTCAAAAGGCACAACGCCGACTTAAGTACAAGAAGACCAACTCTTCTTACTGACTATGTTTTGAACCACTCCTGTGACACTAGTTATGGATTCCGATGCTTCACTTCAGGTTTACTGTATCCCTCTGACCTTCTTATTGATGATGAAACACAGAAATTGCATCGGAATTAAATACAAAAGGCACAATGCAGAATTAAGTTCAAGAAGACTGACTCTTCCTACTGTCTATTTTTGAACGAGTCCTGTGACACTAGTGATAGACTCCGATGCTTCACTCCAGGTTTACTGTATCCCTTGGACCTTCTTATTGACGATGAAACACAGAAATTACATCGGAATTAAATACAAAAGGCACACTGCCGTCTTAAGTAAAAGAAGTCTGACTCTTCTTACAGTCTATGATTTGAACCATTCCTGTGACACTAGTTATAGATTCCGATGCTTCACTCCAGGTTTACTGTATCGGTTGGACCTTCATATTGACGATGAAACACAGAAATTGGATCAGAATTAGATAGAAAATGCACAATGATGACTTAAGTAAAATAACACTGACTATTCTTACTGACTATGTTTTGAACCATTCCTGTGACACTAGTTATAGATTCCGATGCTTCACTCAAGGTATACTGTATCCCTTGGACCTTCTTATTGACGATGAAACACAGAAAATGCATCGGAATTAAATACAAAAGGCACAATGCCGACTTAAGTACAAGAAGACTGACACTCCTTACTGACTATGTTTTGAACCATTCCTGTGACACTAGTTATAAACTCCGATGCTTTACTTCAGGTTTACTGTATCGCTTGGACCTTCGTATTGACGTTGAAACACAGAAATTGCATCGGAATTAAATACAAAATGCACAAAGCAGAATTAAGTACAAGAAGACTGACTCTTCTTACTGTCTATGATTTGAAACATTCCTGTGACACTAGTTATAGATTCCGATGCTTCACTCCAGGTTTACTGTATCCCTTGGACCTTCTTAGTGACGATGAAACACAGAAATTGCATCGGAATTAAATACAAAAGGCACAATGCCGACTTAAGGACAAGAAGACTAACTCTTGTTACTGACTTTGTTTTGAACCATTTCTGTGACACTAGTTATATATTCCGATGCTTCGCCTCAGGTTTATTGTATCCCTCTGACATTCTTATTGACGATGAAACACCGAAATTGCATCGGAATTAAATAGAAAAAGCACAATGCCGACTTAAGTACAACAAGACTGACTCTTCCTACTGACTATGTTTTGAACCATTCCTGTGACACTAGTTATCGATTCCGATGCTTCACTTCAGGATTACTGTATCCCTCTGACATTCTTATTGACGATGAAACACAGAAATTGCTCCAGAATTAAATAGAAAAGGCACAATGCCGCCTTAAGTACAAGAAGACTGACTCTTCTGACTGTCTATGTTTTGAACCATCCCTGTGACACTAGTTATAGATTCCGATGCTTCACTCCAGGTTTCCTGTATCCCTTGGTCCTTCTTATTGATGATGAAACACAGAAATTGCATCGGAATTAAATATAAATGGCACAATGCCGACTTAAGTACAAGAAGACTGACTCTCCTAACTGACTATGTTTTGAACCACTCTTGTGACAGTAGTTATAAATTCCGATGCTTACCTTCAGGTTTACTGTATCCCTTGGACCTTCTTATTGACGATGAAACAAAGAAAATGCATCGGAATTAAATACAAAAGGCACAATGCCGACTTAAGTACAAGAAGACCGACTCTTCCTACTGACTATGTTGTGAACCATTACTGTGACACCCGTTATAGATTCCGACGCTTCACTTGATGTTTACTGTATCCCTTGGAACTTCTTATTGACGATGAAACACAGAAATTGCATCGGAATTAAATACTAAAGGCACAATGCCGAATTAAGTACAAGAAGACTGACTCTTCTTACTGTCTATGTTTTTAACCATTACTGTGACACTAGTTACAGATTCGGATGCTTCACTCCAGGTTTACTGTATCCCTTGGACCTTCTTATTGACGATGAAACACAGAAATTGCATCGGAATTATATACAAAAGGCACAATGCCGACTTAAGGACAAGAAGACTGACTCTTCTTACTGACTATGTTTTGAACCATTCCTGTGACACTAGCTACAGATTCCGATGCTTCACTTCAGGATTACTGTATCCCTCTGACCTTCTTATTGACGATGAAACACAGAAATTGCATCGAAATTAAATACAAAAGGCACAATGCCGACTTAAGTACAAGAAGACTGACTCTTCTCACTGTCTATGTTTTGAACCATACCATTGACACTATTTTTAGATTCCGATGCTTCACTCCAGGTTTACTGTATCCCTTGGACCTTCTTATTGACGATGAAACACAGAAATTGCATCGGAATTAAATAGAAAAGGCACTATGCCGACTTAAGTACAAGAAGACTGACTCTTCTTACTGACTATGTTTTGAACGATACCTGTGACACTAGTTATAGATCCCGTTGCTTCACTTCAGGTTTACTGTATCCCTTGGACCTTCTCATTGACGATGAAACACATAAATTCAATCGGAATTAAATACAATATGCAAAATGCCGACTGAAGTACACGAAGACCGACTCTTCTTACTGTCTATGATTTGAACCATTCCTGTGACACTAGTTACAGATTCCGATGCTTCACTCCAGGTTTACTGTATCCCTTGGACCTTCTTATTGACGATGATAGACAGAAATTGCATCGGAATTAAATACAAAAAGCACAACGCCGACTTAAGTACAAGAAGACTAACTCTTCTTAGTGACTATGTTTTGAACCATTCCTGTGACACTAGTTATGGATTCCGATGCTTCACTTCAGGTTTACTGTATCCCTCTGACCTTCTTATTGATGATGAAACACAGAAATTGTATCGGAATTAAATACAAAAGGCACAATGCCGAATTAAATTCCAGAAGACTGACTCTTCTTACTGTCTATTTTTGAACCAGTCCTGTGACACTAGTGATAGACTCCGATGCTTCACTCCAGGTTTACTGTATCCCTTGGACCTTCTTATTGACGATGAAACACAGAAATAGCATCGGAATTAAATACAAAAGGCACAATGCCGACTTAAGTAAAAGAAGTCTGACTCTTCTTACTGTCTATGATTTGAACCATTCCTGTGACAATAGTTATAGATTCCGATGCTTCACTCCAGGTTTACTGTATCGGTTGGACTTTCATATTGACGATGAAACACAGTAATTGCATCAGAATTAAATAGAAAATGCACAATGATGACTTAAGTACAATAAGAATGACTACTCTTACTGACTAAGTTTTGAACCATTCGTGTGACACTAGTTATAGATTCCGATGCTTCACTCCAGGTTTACTGTATCCCTTGGACCTTCTTATTGACGATGAAACACAGAAATTGCATCGGAATTAATTACAAAAGGCACAATGCCGACTTAAGTACAAGAAGACTGACTCTTCTAACTGACTATGTTTGAACCATTCCTGTGACACTGGCTATAGATTCCGAAGCTTCACTTCAGGTTTACTGTATCCCTTGGACCTTCTTATTGACGATGAAACACAGAAATTGCATCGGAATTAAATAGAGAAGGCACAATGCCGATTTAAGTACAAGAAGACTGACACACCTTCCTGACTATGTTTGAATCATTCCTGTGACACTAGTTATAGATTCCGATGCTTCACTTCAGGATTTCTGTTTCCCTTGGACATTCTTATTGACGATGAAACACAGAAATTGCATCGGAATTAAATACAAAGGCACAATGCCGACTTAAGGACAAGAAGACTGACTCTTCGTACTGACTTTGTTTTGAACCATTCCTGTGACACTAGTTATAGATTCCGATGCTTCACTTAAGGTTTATTGTATCCCTCTGACCTTCTTATTGACGATGAAACACAGAAATTGCATCGGGAATAAATAGAATAGGCACAATGTCGACGTAAGTACAAGAAGACTGACTCTTCTTACTGTCTATGTTTTGAACCATTCCTGTGACACTAGTTATAGATTCCGATGCTTCACTCCAGGTTTACTATATCCCTTGGACCTTCTTATTGACGATGAAACACAGAAATTGCATCGGAATTAAATAGAGAAGGCACAATGCCGATTTAAGTACAAGAAGTCTGACACACCTTCCTGACTATGTTTGAACCATTCCTGTGACACTAGTTATAGATTCCGATGCTTCACTTCAGGATTTCTGTTTCCCTTGGACATTCTTATTGACGATGAAACACAGAAATTGCATCGGAATTAAATACAAAGGCACAATGCCGACTTAAGTACAAGAAGACTGACTCTTCTTACTGACTATGTTTTGAACCATCCCTGTGACACTAGTTATAGATTCCGATGCTTCACTAAAGGTTTACTGTATCCCTTGGTCCCTCTTATTGACGATGAAACACAGAAAATGCATCGGAATTAAATACAAAAGGCACAATGCCGACTTAAGTACAAGAAGACTGACACTCCTTACTGACTATGTTTTGAACCATTCCTGTGACACTAGTTATAAACTCCGATGCTTTACTTCAGGTTTACTGTATCGCTTGGACCTTCTTATTGACGTTGAAACACAGAAATTGCATCGGAATTAAATACAAAATGCACAAAGCAGAATTAAGTACAAGAAGACTGACTCTTCTTACTGTCTATGATTTGAAACATTCCTGTGACACTAGTTATAGATTCCGATGCTTCACTCCAGGATTACTGTATCCCTTGGACCTTCTTATTGACGATGAAACACAGAAATTGCATCGGAATTAAATACAAAAGGCACAATGCCGACTTAAGGACAAGAAGACTAACTCTTGTTACTGACTTTGTTTTGAACCATTTCTGTGACACTAGTTATAGATTCCGATGCTTCGCTTCAGGTTTATTGTATCCCTCTGACATTCTTATTGACGATGAAACCCCGAAATTGCATCGGAATTAAATAGAAAAGGCACTATGCCGACTTAAGTACAACAAGACTGACTCTTCTTACTGACTATGTTTTGAACCATTCCTCTGACACTAGTTATCGATTCCGATGCTTCACTTCAGGATTACTGTATCCCTCTTACATTCTTATTGACGATGAAACACAGAAATTGCTCCAGAATTAAATAGAAAAGGCACAATGCCGCCTTAAGTACAAGAAGACTGACTCTCCTTACTGACTATGTTTTGAACCATTCCTGTGACAGTAGTCATAAATTCCGATGCTTCACTTCAGGTTTACTGTATCCCGTGGACCTTCTTATTGACGATGAAACACAGAAATTGCATCGGAATTAAATAGAAAAGGCACTATGCCGACTTAAGTACAAGAAGACTGACTCTTCTTACTGACTATGTTTTGAACGATACCTGTGCCACTAGTTATAGATCCCGATGCTTCACTTCAGATTTACTGTATCCCTTGGACCTTCTCATTGACGATGAAACACAAAAATTCCATCGGAATTAAATACAAAATGCAAAATGCCGACTGAAGTACACGAAGACCGACTCTTCTTACTGTCTATGATTTGAACCATTCCTGTGACACTAGTTACAGATTCCGATGCTTCACTCCAGGTTTACTGTATCCCTTGGACCTTCTTATTGACGATGATAGACAGAAATTGCATCGGAATTAAATACAAAAGGCACAACGCCGACTTAAGTACAAGAAGACTAACTCTTCTTACTGACTATGTTTGAACCACTCCTGTGACACTAGTTATGGATTCCGATGCTTCACTTCAGGTTTACTGTATCCTTCTGACCTTCTTATTGATGATGAAACACAGAAATTGCATCGGAATTAAATACAAAAGGCACAATGCAGAATTAAGTTCAAGAAGACTGAATCTTCCTACTGTCTATTTTTGAACCAGTCCTGTGACACTAGTGATAGACTCCGATGCTTCACTCCAGGTTTACTGTATCCCTTGGACCTTCTTATTGACGATGAAACACAGAAATTACATCGGAATTAAATACAAAAGGCACACTGCCGTCTTAAGTGAAAGAAGTCTGACTCTTCTTACAGTCTATGATTTGAACCATTCCTGTGACACTAGTTATAGATTCCGATGCATCACTCCAGGTTTACTGTATCGGTTGGACCTACATATTGACGATGAAACACAGAAATTGCATCAGAATTAGATAGAAAATGCACAATGATGACTTAAGTAAAATAAGACTGACTATTCTTACTGACTATGTTTGAACCATTCCTGTGACACTAGTTATAGATTCTGATGCTTCACTCAAGGTATACTGTATCCCTTGGACCTTCTTGTTGACGATGAAACACAGAAAATGCATCGGAATTAAATACAAAAGGCACAATGCCGACTTAAGTACAAGAAGACTGACACTCCTTGCTGACTATGTTTTGAACCATTCCTGTGACACTAGTTATAAACTCCGATGCTTTACTTCAGGTTTACTGTATCGCTTGGACCTTCGTATTGACGTTGAAACACAGAAATTGCATCGGAATTAAATACAAAATGCACAAAGCAGAATTAAGTACAAGAAGACTGACTCTTCTTACTGTCTATGATTTGATACATTCCTGTGACACTAGTTATAGATTCCGATGCTTCACTCCAGGTTTACTGTATCCCTTGGACCTTCTTAGTGACGATGAAACACAGAAATTGCATCGGAATTAAATACAAAAGGCACAATGCCGACTTAAGTACAACAAGAATGACTCTTCTTACTGACTATGTTTTGAACCATTCCTGTGACACTAGTTATCGATTCCGATGCTTCACTTCAGGATTACTGTATCCCTCTGACATTCTTATTGACGATGAAACACAGAAATTGCTCCAGAATTAAATAGAAAAGGCATAATGCCGCCTTAAGTACAAGAAGACTGACTCTTCTGACTGTCTATGTTTTGAACCATCCCTGTGACACTAGTTATAGATTCCGATGCTTCACTCCAGGTTTACTGTATCACTTGGTCCTTCTTATTGATGATGAAACACAGAAATTGCATCGGAATTAAATACAAATGGCACAATGCCGACTTAAGTACAAGAAGACTGACTCTCCTTACTGACTATGTTTGAACCATTCCTGTGACAGTAGTTATAAATTCCGATGCTTCACTTCAGGTTTACTGTATCCCTGGGACCTTCTTATTGACGATGAAACACAGAAAATGCATCGGAATTAAATACAAAAGGCACAATGCCGACTTAAGTACAAGAAGACCGACTCTTCCTACTGACTATGTTGTGAACCATTACTGTGACACCCGTTATAGATTCCGACGCTTCACTTGATGTTTACTGTATCCCTTGGAACTTCTTATTGACGATGAAACACAGAAATTGCATCGGAATTATATACAAAAGGCACAA
Organism: Schistocerca piceifrons; assembly: GCF_021461385.2. Classification (NCBI taxonomy): domain Eukaryota; kingdom Metazoa; phylum Arthropoda; class Insecta; order Orthoptera; family Acrididae; genus Schistocerca; species Schistocerca piceifrons. The sequence continues at coordinate 137,454 of NW_025728377.1, read as the reverse complement.
TGCCGACTTAAGGACAAGAAGACTGACTCTTCTCACTGACTATGATTTGAACCATTCCTGTGACACTAGCTATAGATTCCGATGCTTCACTTCAGGTTTACTGTATCCCTCTGACCTTCTTATTGACGATGAAACACAGAAATTGCATCGAAATTAAATACAAAAGGCACAATGCCGACTTAAGTACAAGAAGACTGACTCTTCTTACTGTCTATGTTTTGAACCATACCATTGACACTATTTTTGGATTCCGATGCTTCACTCCAGGTTTACTGTATCCCTTGGACCTTCTTATTGACGATGAAACACAGAAATTGCATCGGAATTAAATAGAAAAGACACTATGCCCACTTAAGTACAAGAAGACTGACTCTTCTTACTGACTATGTTTTTAACGATACCTGTGACACTAGTTATAGATCCCGATGCTTCACTTCAGGTTTACTGTATCCCTTGGACCTTCTCATTGACGATGAAACACATAAATTCCATCGGAATTAAATACAATATGCAAAACGCCGACTGAAGTACACGAAGACCGACTCTTCTTACTGTCTATGATTTGAACCATTCCTGTGACACTAGTTACAGATTCCGATGCTTCACTCCAGGTTTACTGTATCCCTTGGACCTTCTTATTGACGATGATAGACAGAAATTGCATCGGAATTAAATACAAAAGGCACAACGCCCACTTAAGTACAAGAAGACTAACTCTTCTTAGTTACTATGTTTTGAACCATTCCTGTGACACTAGTTATGGATTCCGATGCTTCACTTCAGGTTTACTGTATCCCTCTGACCTTCTTATTGTTGATGAAACACAGAAATTGTATCGGAATTAAATACAAAAGGCACAATGCCTAATTAAATTCCAGAAGACTGACTCTTCTTACTGTCTATTTTTGAACCAGTCCTGTGACACTAGTGATAGACTCCGATGCTTCACTCCAGGTTTACTGTATCCCTTGGACCTTCTTATTGACGATGAAACACAGAAATAGCATCGGAATTAAATACAAAAAGCATAATGCCGACTTAAGTAAAAGAAGTCTGACTCTTCTTACTGTCTATGATTTGAACCATTCCTGTGACAATAGTTATAGATTCCGATGCTTCACTCCAGGTTTACTGTATCGGTTGGACATTCATATTGAAGATGAAACACAGTAATTGCATCAGAATTAAATAGAAAATGCACAATGATGACTTAAGTACAATAAGAATGACTACTCTTACTGACTAAGTTTTGAACCATTCGTGTGACACTAGTTATAGATTCCGATGCTTCACTCCAGGTTTACTGTATCCCTTGGACCTTCTTATTGACGATGAAACACAGAAATTGCATCGGAATTAATTACAAAAGGCACAATGCCTACTTAAGTACAAGAAGACTGACTCTTCTAACTGACTATGTTTGAACCATTCCTGTGACACTGGCTATAGATTCCGAAGCTTCACTTCAGGTTTACTGTATCCCTTGGACCTTCTTATTGACGATGAGACACAGAAATTGCATCGGAATTAAATACAAAAGGCACAATGCCGACTTAAGTACAAGAAGACTGACTCTCAGTACTGACTATGTTTTGAACCATTCCTGTGACAGTAGTTATAAATTCCGATGCTTCACTTCAGGTTTACTGTATCCCTTGGACCATCTTATTGACGATGAAACACAGAAAATGCATCGGAATTAAATACAAAAGTCACAATGCCGACTTAAGTACAAGAAGACCGACTCTTCCTACTGACTATGTTTTGAACCATTCCTGTGACACCCGTTATAGATTCCGACGCTTCACTTGATGTTTACTGTATCCCTTGGAACTTCTTATTGACGATGAAACACAGAAATTGCATCGGAATTAAATACAAAAGGCACAATGCCGACTTAAGGACAAGAAGACTAACTCTTGTTACTGACTTTGTTTTGAACCATTTCTGTGACACTAGTTATAGATTCCGATGCTTCGCTTCAGGTTTATTGTATCCCTCTGACATTCTTATTGACGATGAAACCTTGAAATTGCATCGGAATTAAATAGAAAAGGCACTATGCCGACTTAAGTACAACAAGACTGACTCTTCTTACTGACTATGTTTTGAACCATTCCTGTGACTCTAGTTATCGATTCCGATGCTTCACTTCAGGATTACTGTATCCCTCTGACATTTTTATTGACGATGAAACACAGAAATTGCTCCAGAATTAAATAGAAAAGGCACAATGCCGCCTTAAGTACAAGAAGACTGACTCTTCTGACTGTCTATGTTTTGAACCATCCCTGTGACACTAGTTATAGATTCCGATGTTTCACTCCAGGTTTACTGTATCCCTTGACCTTCTTATTGACGATGAAACACAGAAATTGCATCGGAATTAAATACAAAAGGCACAATGCCGACTTAAGTACAAGAAGACTGACTCTCAGTACTGACTATGTTTTGAACCATTCCTGTGACAGTAGTTATAAATTCCGATGCTTCACTTCAGGTTTACTGTATCCCTTGGACCATCTTATTGACGATGAAACACAGAAAATGCATCGGGATTAAATACAAAAGTCACAATGCCGACTTAAGTACAAGAAGACCGACTCTTCCTACTGACTATGTTTTGAACCATTCCTGTGACACCCGTTATAGATTCCGACGCTTCACTTGATGTTTACTGTATCCCTTGGAACTTCTTATTGGCGATGAAACACAGAAATTGCATCGGAATTAAATACTAAAGGCACAATGCCGAATTAAGTACAAGAAGACTGACTCTTCTTACTGTCTATGATTTGAACCATTACTGTGACACTAGTTACAGATTCCGATGCTTCACTCCAGGTTTACTGTATCCCTTGGACCTTCTTATTGACGATGAAACACAGAAATTGCATCGGAATTATATACAAAAGGCACAATGCCGACTTAAGGTCAAGAAGACTAATTCTTCTTACTGACTATGTTTTGAACCATTCCTGTGACACTAGCTATAGATTCCGATGCTTCACTTCAGGTTTACTGTATCCCTCTGACCTTCTTATTGACGATGAAACACAGAAATTGCATCGGAATTAAATACAAAAGGCACAATGCCGACTTAAGTACAAGTAGACTGACTCTTCTTACTGTCTATGTTTTGAACCATACTATTGACACTATTTTTAGATTCCGATGCTTCACTCCAATTTTACTGTATCCCTTGGACCTTCTTATTGACGATGAAACACAGAAATTGCATCGGAATTAAATAGAAAAGGCACTATGCCGACTTAAGTACAAGAAGACTGACTCTTCTTACTGACTATGATTTGAACGATACCTGTGCCACTAGTTATAGATCCCGATGCTTCACTTCAAGTTTACTGTATCCCTTGGACCTTCTCATTGACGATGAAACACAAAAATTCCATCGGAATTAAATACAAAATGCAAAATGCCGACTGAAGTACACGAAGACCGACTCTTCTTACTGTCTATGATTTGAACCATTCCTGCGACACTAGTTACAGATTCCGATGCTTCACTCCAGGTTTACTGTATCCCTTGGACCTTCTTATTGACGATGATAGACAGAAATTGCATCGGAATTAAATACAAAAGGCACAACGCCTTCTTAAGTACAAGAAGACTAACTCTTCTTACTGACTATGTTTTGAACCACTCCTGTGACACTAGTTATGGATTCCGATGCTTCACTTCAGGTTTACTGTATCCCTCTGACCTTCTTATTGATGATGAAACACAGAAATTGCATCGGAATTAAATACAAAAGGCACAATGCCGAATTAAGTTCAAGAAGACTGACTCTTCCTACTGTCTAATTTTGAACCAGTCCTGTGACACTAGTGATAGTCTCCGATGCTTCACTCCAGGTTTACTGTATCCCTTGGACGTTCTTAATGACGATGAAACACAGAAATTGCATCGGAATTAAATACAAAAGGCACACTGCCGACTTAAGTAAAAGAAGTCTGACTCTTCTTACAGTCTATGATTTGAACCATTCCTGTGACACTAGTTATAGATTCCGATGCTTCACTCCAGGTTTACTGTATCCCTTGGACCTTCTTATTGACGATGAAACACAGAAATTGCATCGGAATTAAATACAAAAGGCACAATGCCGAATTAAGTTCAAGAAGACTGACTCTTCCTACTGTCTATTTTTGAACCAGTCCTGTGACACTAGTTATGGTTTCCGATGCTTCACTTCAGGTTTACTGTATCCCTCTGACCTTCTTATTGATGATGAAACACAGAAATTGCATCGGAATTAAATACAAAAGGCACAATGCCGAATTAAGTTCAAGAAGACTGACTCTTCCTACTGTCTATTTTTGAACCAGTCCTGTGACACTAGTGATAGACTCCGATGCTTCACTCCAGGTGTACTGTATCCCTTGGACCTTCTTATTGACGATGAAACACAGAAATTGCATCGGAATTAAATACAAAAGACACAATGCCGACTTAAGGAAAGAAGTCTGACTCTTCTTACAGACTATGATTTGAACCATTCCTGTGACACTAGTTATAGATTCCGATGCTTCACTCCAGGTTTACTGTATCGGTTGGACCTTCATATTGACGATGAAACACAGAAATTGCATCAGAATTAGATAGAAAATGCACAATGATGACTTAAGTACAATAAGACTGACTATTCTTACTGACTATGTTTTGAACCATTCCTGTGACACTAGTTATAGATTCCGATGCTTCACTCAAGGTATACTGTATCCCTTGGACCTTCTTATTGACGATGAAACACAGAAATTGCATCGGAATTAATTACAAAAGGCACAACGCCGACTTAAGGACAAGAAGACTGACTCTTCTTACTGGCTATGATTTGAACCATTCCTGTGACACTAGCTATAGATTCCGATGCTTCACTTCAGGTTTATTGTATCCCTCTGACCTTCTTATTGACCAAGAAACACAGAAATTGCATCGGAATTAAATAGAAAAGGCACAATGTCGACGTAAGTACAAGAAGACTGACTCTTCTTACTGTCTATGCTTTGAACCATTCCTGTGACACTAGTTATAGATTCCCATGCTTCACTCCAGGTTTACTATATCCCTTGGACATTCTTATTGACGATGAAACACAGAAATTGCATCGGAATTATATACAAAAGGCACAATGCCGACTTAAGGACAAGAAGACTGACTCTTCTTACTGACTTTGTTTTCTACCATTCCTGTGACACTAGTTATAGATTCCGTTGCGTCACTCCAGGTTTACTGTATCCCTTGGACCTTCTTATTAAACGATGAAACACAGAAATTGCATCGGAATTAATTACAAAAGGCACAATGCCGACTTAAGTACAAGAAGACTGAATCTTCTTACTGTCTATGATTTGAACCATTCCTGTGACACTAGTTATAGATTCCGGTGCTTCACTCCTGGTTTACTGTTTCCCTTGGACGTTCTTATTGACGATGAAACACAGAAATTGCATCCGAATTAAATACAAAAGGCACAAAGCCGAATTAAGTACAACAAGAATGACTCTTCGTACTGACTATGTTTTGAGCCATTCCTGTGACACTAGTTATCGATTCCGATGCTTCACTTCAGGATTACTGTTTCCCTCTGACACTCTTATTGACGATGAAACACAGAAATTGCATCGGAATTATATACAAAAGGCACAATGCCGACTTAAGGACAAGAAGACTGACTCTTCTTACTGACTATGTTTTGAACCATTCCTGTGACACTAGCTATAGATTCCGATGCTTCACTTCAGGTTTACTGTATCCCTCTGACCTTCTTATTGACGATGAAACACAGAAATTGCATCGGAATTAAATACAAAAGGCACAATGCCGACTTAAGTACAAGAAGACTGACTCTTCTTACTGTCTATGTTTTGAACCATACCATTGACACTATTTTTAGATTCCGATGCTTCACTCCAGGTTTACTGTATCCCTTGGACCTTCTTATTGACGATGAAACACAGAAATTGCATCGGATATTAAATTGAAAAGGCACTATGCCGACTTAAGTACAAGAAGGCTGACTCTTCTTACTGACTATGTTTTGAACGATACCTGTGACACTAGTTATAGATCCCGATGCTTCACTTCAGGTTTACTGTATCCCTTGGACCTTCTCATTGACGATGAAACACATAAATTCCATCGGAATTAAATACAATATGCAAAATGCCGACTGAAGTACACGAAGACCGACTCTTCTTACTGTCTATGATTTGAACCATTCCTGTGACACTAGTTACAGATTCCGATGCTTCACTCCAGGTTTACTGTATCCCTTGGACCTTCTTATTGACGATGATAGACAGAAATTGCATCGGAATTAAATACAAAAGGCACAACGCCGACTTAAGTAAAAGAAGACTAACTCTTCTTACTGACTATGTTTTCAACCACTCCTGTGACACTAGTTATGGATTCCGATGCTTCACTTCAGGTTTACTGTATCCCTCTGACCTTCTTATTGATGATGAAACACAGAAATTGCATCGGAATTAAATACAAAAGGCACAATGCCGAATTAAGTTCAAGAAGACTGACTCTTCCTACTGTCTATTTTTGAACCAGTCCTGTGACACTAGTGATAGACTCCGATGCTTCACTCAAGGTTTACTGTATCCCTTGGACCTTCTTATTGACGATGAAACACAGAAATTGCATCGGAATTAAATACAAAAGGCACAATGCCGACTTAAGTACAAGAAGACTGACTCTTCTTACTGTCTATGTTTTGAACCATACCATTGACACTATTTTTAGATTCCGATGCTTCACTCCAGGTTTACTGTATCCCTTGGACCTTCTTATTGACGATGAAACACAGAAATTGCATCGGATATTAAATAGAAAAGGCACTATGCAGACTTAAGTACAAGAAGACTGACTCTTCTTACTGACTATGTTTTGAACGATACCTGTGTCACTAGTTATAGATCCCGATGCTTCACTTCAGGTTTACTGTATCCCTTGGACCTTCTCATTGACGATGAAACACATAAATTCCATCGGAATTAAATACAATATGCAAAATGCCGACTGAAGTACACGAAGACCGACTCTTCTTACTGTCTATGATTTGAACCATTCCTGTGACACTAGTTACAGATTCCGATGCTTCACTCCAGGTTTACTGTATCCCTTGGACCTTCTTATTGACGATGATAGACAGAAATTGCATCGGAATTAAATACAAAAGGCACAACGCCGACTTAAGTACGAGAAGACTAACTCTTCTTACTGACTATGTTTTCAACCACTCCTGTGACACTAGTTATGGATTCCGATGCTTCACTTCAGGTTTACTGTATCCCTCTGACCTTCTTATTGATGATGAAACACAGAAATTGCATCGGAATTAAATACAAAAGGCACAATGCCGAATTAAGTTCAAGAAGACTGACTCTTCCTACTGTCTATTTTTGAACCAGTCCTGTGACACTAGTGATAGACTCCGATGCTTCACTCCAGGTTTACTGTATCCCTTGGACCTTCTTATTGACGATGAAACACAGAAATTGCATCGGAATTAAATACAAAAGGCACAATGCCGACTTAAGAAAAGAATTCTGACTCTTCTTACAGTCTATGATTTGAACCATTCCTGTGACACTAGTTATAGATTCCGATGCTTCACTCCAGGTTTACTGTATTGGTTGGACCTTCATATTGACGATGAAACACAGAAATTGCATCAGAATTAGATAGAAAATGCACAATGATGACTTAAGTACAAGAAGACAGACTCCTCTGACTGTCTATGTTTTGAACCATTCGTGTGACACTAGTTATAGATTCCGTTGCGTCACTCCAGGTTTACTGTATCCCTTGGACCTTCTTATTAAACGATGAAACACAGAAATTGCATCGGAATTAATTACAAAAGGCACAATGCCGACTTAAGTACAAGAAGGCTGACTCTTCTTACTGTCTATGTTTTGAACCATTCCTGTGACACTAGTTATAGATTGCGATGCTTCACTCCTGGTTTACTGTATCCCTTGGACGTTCTTATTGACGATGAAACACAGAAATTGCATCCGAATTAAATACAAAAGGCACTAAGCCGAATTAAGTACAACAAGAATGACTCTTCGTACTGACTATGTTTTGAACCATTCCTGTGACACTAGTTAGCGATTCCGATGCTTCACTTCAGGATTACTGTATCCCTCTGACACTCTTATTGACGATGAAACACAGAAATTGCACCGGAATTAAATAGAAAAGGCACAATGCCGACTTTAGTACAAGAAGACAGACTCTTCTGACTGTCTATGTTTTGAACCATCCCTGTGGCACTAGTTATAGATTCCGATGCTTCACTCCAGGTTTACTGTATCCCTTGGTCCTTCTTATTGGCGATGAAACACAGAAATTGCATCGGAATTAAATACAAAAGGCACAATGCCGACTTAAGTACAAGAAGACTGACTCTCCTTACTGACTATGTTTGAACCATTCCATTGACATTATTTATAGATTCCGATGCTTCACTACAGGTTTACTGTATCCCCTGGACCTTCTTATTGACGATGAAACACAGAAATTGCATCGGAATTAAATAGAAAGTCACTATGCCGACTTAAGTACAAGAAGACTGACTCTTCTTACTGACTATGTTTTGAACGATTCCTGTGACACTAGTTATAGATCCCGATGCTTCACTTCAGGTTTAGTGTATCCCTTGGACCTTCTCATTGACGATGAAACACAAAAATTGCATCGGAATTAAATACAAAAGGCACAATGCCGTCTGACGTACACGAAGACCGACTCTTCTTACTGTCTATGATTTGAACCATTCCTGTGACACTAGTTATAAACTCCGATTCTTCACTTCAGGTTTACTGTTTCGCATGGACCTTCTTATTGACGATGAAACACAGAAATTGCATCGGAATTAAATAGAAAAGGCACAATGCCGACTTAAGTACAAGAAGATTGACTCTTCTTACTGTCTATGTTTTGAACCATCCCTGTGACACTAGTTAATGATTCCGATGCTTCACTCCAGGTTTACTGTATCCCTTGGTCCTCCTTATTGCGATGAAACACAGAAATTGCATCGGATTTAAATACAAAAGTCACAATGCCGACTTAAGTACAAGAAAACTGACTCTCCTTACTGATTATGTTTTGAACCATTCCTGTGACACTAGTTATAAACTCCGATTCTTCACTCCAGGTTTACTGTATCCCTTGGTCCTCCTTATTGCGATGAAACACAGAAAATGCATCGGAATTAAATACAAAAGGCACAATAACGACTTAAGTACATGAAAAAAGACTCTTCCTACTGACTATGTTTTGAACCATTCCTGTGACACCCATTACAGATTCCGATGCTTCACTTGAGGTTTACTGTATCCCTTGGACCTTCTTATTGACGATGAAACACAGAAATTGCATCGGAAATAAATACAAAAGGCACAATGCTGACTTAAGTACAAGAAGACTGACACTCCTTACTGACTATGTTTTGAACCATTGCTGTGACACTAGTTATAAACTCCGATGCTTCACTTTAGGTTTACTGTATCGCTTGGACCTTCTTATTGACGATAAAACACAGAAATTGCATCGGAATTAAATACAAAATGCACAAAGCAGAATTAAGTACAAGAGGACTGACTCTTCTTACTGTCTATGTTTTGAACCATTACTGTGACACTAGTTACAGATTCCGATGCTTCACTCCAGGTTTACTGTATCCCTTGGACGTTCTTATTGACGATGAAACACAGAAATTGCATCGGAATTAATAACAAAAGGCACAACGCCGACTTAAGTACAAGAAGACTGACTCTTCTTACTGACTATGTTTTGAACCATTCCTGTGACTCTAGTTATGGATTCCAATGCTTCACTTCAGGTTTACTGTATCCCTTGGACCTTCTAATTGACGATGAAACACAAAAATTGCATCGGAATTAAATACAAAAGGCAAAATGCCGACTGAAGTACACGAAGATCGACTCTTCTTACTGTGTATGATTTGAACCATTCCTTTGACACTAGTTACAGATTCCGATGGTTCACTCCAGGTTTACTGTATCCCTTGGACCTTCTTATTGACGATGAAACACAGAAATTGCATCGGAATTAAATTCAAAAGCACAACGCCGACTTAAGTACAAGAAGACTAACTCTTCTTACAGTCTATGTTTGAACCATTCCTGTGACACTAGTTATGGATTCCGATGCTTTACTTCAGATTTACTGTATCCCTCTGACCTTCTTATTGATGATGAAACACAGAAATTGCAACGGAATTAAATACAAAAGGCACAATGCCGAATTAAGTTCAAGAAGACTGACTCTTCTTACTTTCTATTTTTGAACCAGTCCTGTGACACTAGTGATAGACTCCGATGCTTCATTCCAGGTTTACTGTATCCCTTGGACATTCTTATTGACGATGAAACACAGAAATAGCATCGGAATTAAATACAAAAGGCACAATGCCGACTTAAGTAAAAGAAGTCTGACTCTTCTTACTGTCTATGATTTGAACCATTCCTGTGACAATAGTTATAGATTCCGATGCTTCACTCCAGGTTTACTGTATCGGTTGGACTTTCATATTGACGATGAAACACAGAAATTGCATCAGAATACAATAGAAAATGCACAATGATGGCTTAAGTACAATAAGACTGACTTTTCTTACTGACTAAGATTTGAACCATTCCTGTGACACTAGTTATAGATTCCGATGCTTCACTCCAGGTTTAATGTATACCTGGACCTTCTTATTGACGATGAAACACAGAAATTGCATCGGAGTTAATTACAAATGGGACAATGCCGACTTAAGGGCAAGAAGACTGACTCTTCTTACTGACTATGTTTTGAACCATTCCTGTGACACTAGCTATAGATTCCAATGCTTCACTCCAGGTTTACTGTGTCCCTTGGCCCTCTTATTGACGATGAAACACAGAAATTGCATTGGAATTAAATAGAAAAGGCACAATGTCGACGTAAGTACAAGAAGACTGACTCTTCTTACTGTCTATGTTTTGAACCATTCCTGTGACACTAGTTATACATAGATTCCGATGCTTCACTCCAGGTTTACTATATCCCTTGGGCATTCTTATTGACGATGAAACACAGAAATTGCATCGGAATTAAATACAAAAGGCACAATGCCGTCTTTAGGACAAGAGGACTGACTCTTCTTTCTGACTTAGCTTTGAACCATTCCTGTGACACTAGTTATAGATTCCGATGCGTCACTCCAGGTTTACTGTATCCCTTGGACCTTCTTATTAAACGATGAAACACAGAAATTGCATCGGAAATAATTGTAAAAGGCACAATGCCGACTTAAGTACAAGAAGACTGACTCTTCTAACTGACTACGTTTGAATCATTCCTGTGACACCAGCTATAGATTCCGAAGCTTCACTTCAGGTTTACTGTATCCCGTGGACCTTCTTATTGACGATGAAACACAGAAATTTCATCGGAATTAAATACAAAAGGCACAATGCAGAATTAAGTACAAGAAGACTGACTCTTCTTACTGTCTATGTTTTGAACCATTCCTGTGACACTAGTTATAGATTCCGTTGCTTCACTCCAGGTTTACTCTATCCCTTGGTCCTTCTTATTGACGATGAAACACAGAAATTGCATCGGAATTAAATACAAAAGGCACAATGCCGACTTAAGTACAAAAAGACTGACTCTCCTTACTGACTATGTTTTGAACCATTCCTGTGACACTAGTTATAAATTCCGATGCTTCACTTCAGGTTTACTGTATCCCTTGGACCTTCTTATTGACGATGAAACACAGAAATTGCCTCGGAATTAAATACAAAAGGCACAATGCAGAATTAAGTACAAGAAGACTGACTGTTCTTACTGTCCATGATTTGAACCATTCCTGTGACACTAGTTATAGATTCCGTTGCTTCACTCCAGGTTTACTGTATCCCTTGGAACTTCTTATTGACGATGAAACACAGAAATTGCATCGGAATTAAATACAAACGGCACAATGCCGACTTAAGGACAAGAAGACTGACTCTTCTTACTGACTATGTTTTGAACCACTCCTGTGACACTAGCTATAGATTCCGATGCTTCACCTCAGGTTTACTGTATACCTTGGACCTTCTTACTGACGACGAAACACAGAAATTGCATCGGAATTAAATACAAAAGGCAAAATCCCGACTTAAGTACACGAAGACTGACTCTTCTTACTGTCTATGTTTTGAACCATTCCTGTGACACTAGTTATAGATTCCGGGCCTACACTCCAGGTTTACTGTATCCCTTGGTCTTCTTATTGACGATGAAACAGAAATTGCATCGGAATTAAATACAAATGGCACAATGCCGACCTAAGTACAAGAAGACTGACTCTTCTTACTGACTATGTTTGAACCATTGCTGTGACACTAGTTATAGATTCCGATGCTTCACTCCAGGTTTACTGTATCCCTTGGACCTTCTTATTGACGATGAAACACAGAAATTGCTTCCAAATTAAATACAAAGGGCACAATGCCGACTTAAGGACAAGAAGACTGACTCTTCATACTGACTATGTTTTGAACCATTCCTGTGACACTTGCTATATATTCCGATGATTCACTTCAGGTTTACTGTACCCTTCTGACCTTCTTATTGACTAAGAAACACAGAAATAGCATCGGAATTAAATACAAAAGGCACAATGCCGACTTAAGTACAAGAACACTGACTCTTCTTACTGTCTATGCTTTGAACCATTCCATTGACACTACTTATAGATTCCGATGCTTCACTCCAGGTTTACTGTATCCCTTGGACCTTGTTATTGACGATGAAACACACAAATTGCATCGGAAATAAAGTGAAAAGTTACAATGCCGACTTAAGTACAAGAAGACTGACTCTTCTTACTGACTATGTTTTGAACCATTCCTGTGACACTAGTTACAGATTCTGATGCTTCACCTCAGGTTTACTGTATACCTTGGACCTTCCTATTGACGATGAAACACAGAAATTGCATTGGAATTAAATACCAAAGGCAAAATGCCGGCTTAAGTACACGAAGACTGACTGTGCTTACTGTCTATGTTTTGAACCATTCCTGTGACACTAGTTATAGATTCCGATACTACACTCCAGGTTTACTGTATCCCTGGGACCTTCATATTGACGATGAAACACAGAAATTGCATCGGAATTAAATACAAAAGGCACAATGCCGACTTAAAGACAGGTAGACTGACTCTTCTTACTGACTTTGTTTTGAACCATTCCTGTGATACTAGTTATAGATTCCGATGCTTCACTTCAGAATTACTGTATCCCTCTGATCTTCTTATTGACGATGAAACACAGAAATTGCATCGGAATATAAATAGAAAAGGCACAATGCCAACTTAAAAACAAGAAGACCGACTCTTCTTACCGTCAATGTTCTGAACCATCCCTGCGACACTAGTTATAGATTCCCATGCTTCTCTCCAGGTTTACTGTATCCCTTGGTCCTTCTTATTGACGATGAAACACAGAAATTGCATCGGAATTAAATAGAAAAGGCACAATGCCGACTTAAGTACAAGAAGTCTGACTCTCCTTACTGACTATGTTTTGAACCATTCCTGTGACACTAGTTATTAATTCCGATGCTACACTTCAGGTTTACTGTATCCCTTGGACCTTCTTATTGACGATGAAACACAGAAAATGCATCGGAATTAAATACAAAAGCACAATGCAGAATTAAGTACAAGAAGACTGACTCTTCTTACTGTCTATGATTTGAACCATTCCTATGACACTAGTTACAGATTCCGTTGCTTCACTCCAGGTTTACTGTATCCCTTGGAACTTCTTATTGACGATGAAACACAGAAATTGCATCGGAATTAAATACAATAGGCACAATGCCGACTTAAGGACAAGAAGACTGACTCTTCATACTGACTATGTTTTGAACCATTCCTGTGACACTAGCTATAGATTACGATGATTCACCTCGTGTTTACTCTATACCTTGGACCTTCTTATTGACGACGAAACACAGATATTGCATCGGAATTAATTACAAACGGCACAATGCCGACTTAAGGACAAGAAGACTGACTCTTCTTACTGACTTTGCTTTGTACCATTCCTGTGACACTAGTTATAGATTCCGATGCTTCACTCCAGTTCTACTGTATCCCTTGGTCCTTCTTATTGACGATGAAACACAGAAATTGCATCGGAATTAAATACAAAAGGCACAAAGCCAACTTAAGTACAAGAAGACTGACTCTCCTTACTGACCATGTTTTGAACCATTCCTGTGACACTAGTTATAGATTCCGATGCTTCACTCCAGGTTTACTATATCCCTTGGACATTCTTATTGACGATGAAACACAGAATTAGCATCGGAATTAAATACAAAAGGCACAATGCCGTCTTAAGGACTAGAGGACTGACTCTTCTAACTGACTTAGTTTTGAACCATTCCTGTGACACTAGTTATAGATTCCGATGCGTCACTCCAGGTTTACTGTATGCCTTGGACCTTCTTATTAAACGATGAAACACAGAAATTGCATCGGAATTAATTACAAAAGGCACAATGCCGACTTAAGTACAAGAAGACTGACTCTTCTAACGGACTATGTTTGAATCATTCCTGTGACACTAGCTATAAATTTCGAAGCTTCACTTCAGGTTTACTGTATCCCTTGGACCTTCTTATTGACGATGAAACACAGAAATTGCATCGGAATTAAATACAAAAGGCACAATGCCGACTTAAGGACAAGAAGACTGACTCTTCTTACTGACTTTGTTTTGAAACATTCCTGTTGCACTAGTTATAGATTCCGATGCCTCACTTCAGGTTTATTGTATCCCTCTGACCTTCTTATTGACGATGAAACACAGAAATTGCATCGGAAATAAATAGAATAGGCACAATGTCGACGTAAGTACAAGAAGACTGACCCTTCTTACTGTCTATGTTTTGAACCATTCCAGTGACACTAGTTATAGATTCCGATGCTTCACTCCAGGTTTACTATATCCCTTGGACCTTCTAATTGACGATGAAACACAGAAATTGCGTCGGAATTAAATAGAAAAGGCACAATGCCGACTTAAGTACAAGAAGACTGACTCTTCTTACTGACTATGTTTTGAACCATTCCATTGACACTAGTTATAGATTCCGACGCTTCACTCCAGGTTTACTGTATCCCTTGGACCTTCTTATTGACGATGAAACACAGAAATTGCATCGGAATTAAATAGAAAATGCACAATGCCGACTTAAGTACAGGAAGACTGACTCTTCTTACTGACTATGTTTTGAACCATCCCTGTGACACTAGTTATAGATTCCGATGCTTCACTAAAGGTTTACTGTATCCCTTGGTCCTTCTTATTGACGATGAAACACAGAAATTGCATCGGAATTAAATACAAAAGGCACAATGCCGACTTAAGTACAAGAAGACTGACACTCCTTACTGACTATGCTTTGAACCATTCCTGTGACACTAGTTATAAACTCCGATGCTTTACTTCAGGTTTACTGTATCGCTTGGACCTTCTTATTGACGTTGAAAAACAGAAATTGCATCGGAATTAAATACAAAATGCACAAAGCAGAATTAAGTACAAGTAGACTGACTCTTCTTACTGTCTATGATTTGAAACATTCCTGTGACACTAGTTATGGATTCCGATGCTTCACTCCAGGTTTACTGTATCCCTTGGACCTTCTTATTGACGATGAAACACAGAAATTGCATCGGAATTAAATACAAAAGGCACAATGCCGACTTAAGGACAAGAAGACTGACTCTTGTTACTGACTTTGTTTTGAACCATTTCTGTGACACTAGTTATCGATTCCGATACTTCACTTCAGGATTACTGTATCCCTCTGACATTCTTATTGACGATGAAACGCAGAAATTGCTCCGGAATTAAATAGAAAAGGCACAATGCCGCCTTAAGTACAAGAAGACTGACTCTTCTGACTGTCTATGTTTTGAACCATCCCTGTGACACTAGTTATAGATTCCGATGCTTCACTCCAGGTTTACTGTATCCCTTGGTCCTTCTTATTGACGATGAAACACAGAAATTGCATCGGAATTAAATAGAAAAGGCACAATGTCGACGTAAGTACAAGAAGACTGACTCTTCTTACTGTCTATGCTTTGAACCATTCCTGTGACACTAGTTATAGATTTCGAAGCTTCACTCCAGGTTTACTGTATCCCTTGGACCTTCTTATCGACGATGAAACACAGAAATTGCATCGGAATTAAATACAAAAGGCACAATGCCGACTTAAAGACAGGTAGACTGACTCTTCTTACTGACTTTGTTTTGAACCATTCCTGTGATACTAGTTATAGATTCCGATGCTTCACTTCAGAATTACTGTTTCCCTCTGATCTTCTTATTGACGATGAAACACAGAAATTGCATCGGAATATAAATAGAAAAGGCACAATGCCAACTTAAGTACAAGAAGACCGACTCTTCTTACGGTCAATGTTCTGAACCATCCCTGCGACACTAGTTATAGATTCCCATGCATCTCTCCAGGTTTACTGTATCCCTTGGTCCTTCTTATTGACGATGAAACACAGAAATTGCATCGGAACTAAATAGAAAAGGCACAATGCCGACATAAGTACAAGAAGTCTGCCTCTCCTTACTGACTATGTTTTGAACCATTCCTGTGACACTAGTTATTAATTCCGATGCTTCACTTCAGGTTTACTGTATCCCTTGGACCTTCTTATTGACGATGAAACACAGAAAATGCATCGGAATTAAATACAAAAGCACAATGCAGAATTAAGTACAAGAAGAATGACTCTTCTTTCTGTCTATGATTTGACCATTCCTATGACACTAGTTACAGATTCCGTTGCTTCACTCCAGGTTTACTGTATCCCTTGGAACTTCTTATTGACGATGAAACACAGAAATTGCATCGGAATTAAATACAAAAGGCACAATGCCGACTTAAGGACAAGAAGACTGACTCTTCATACTGACTATGTTTTGAACCATTCCTGTGACACTAGCTATAGATTACGATGATTCACCTCAGGTTTACTCTGTACCTTGGACCTTCTTATTGACGACGAAACACAGATATTGCATCGGAATTAATTACAAACGGCACAATGCCGACTTAAGGACAAGAAGACTGACTCTTCTTACTGACTTAGTTTTGAACCATTCCTGTGACACTAGTTATAGATTCCGATGCGTCACTCCAGGTTTACTGTATGCCTTGGACCTTCTTATTAAACGATGAAACACAGAAATTGCATCGGAATTAATTACAAAAGGCACAATGCCGACTTAAGTACAAGAAGACTGACTCTTCTAACGGACTATGTTTGAACCATTCCTGTGACACTAGCTATAAATTTCGAAGCTTCACTTCAGGTTTACTGTATCCCTTGGACCTTCTTATTGACGATGAAACACAGAAATTGCATCGGAATTAAATACAAAAGGCACAATGCCGACTTAAGGACAAGAAGACTGACTCTTCTTACTGACTTTGTTTTGAACCATTCCTGTGACACTAGTTATAGATTCCGATGCCTCACTTCAGGTTTATTGTATCCCCCTGACCTTCTTATTGACGATGAAACACAGAAATTGCATCGGAAATAAATAGAATAGGCACAATGTCGACGTAAGTACAAGATGACTGACCCTTCTTACTGTCTATGTTTTGAACCACTCCAGTGACACTAGTTATAGATTCCGATGCTTCACTCCAGGTTTACTATATCCCTTGGACCTTCTTATTGACGATGAAACACAGAAATTGCGTCGGAATTAAATAGAAAAGGCACAATGCCGACTTAAGTACAAGAAGACTGACTCTTCTTGCTGACTATGTTTTGAACCATTCCATTGACACTAGTTATAGATTCGGATGCTTCACTCCAGGTTTACTGTATCCCTTGGACCTTCTTATTGACGATGAAACACAGAAATTGCATCGGAATTAATTACAAAAGGCACAATGCCGACTTAAGGACATGAAGACTGACTCTTCTAACGGACTATGTTTGAACTATTCCTGTGACACTAGCTATAAATTTCGAAGCTTCACTTCAGGTTTACTGTATCCCTTGGACCTTCTTATTGACGATGAAACACAGAAATTGCATCGGAATTAAATACAAAATGCACAAAGCAGAATTAAGTACAAGAAGACTGACTCTTCTTACTGTCTATGATTTGAAACATTCCTGTGACACTAGTTTTGGATTCCGATGCTTCACTCCAGGTTTACTGTATCCCTTGGACCTTCTTATTGACGATGAAACACAGAAATTGCATCGGAATTAAATACAAAATTCACAATGCCGACTTAAGGACAAGAAGACTGACTCTTGTTACTGACTTTGTTTTGAACCATTTCTGTGACACTAGTTATAGATTCCGATGCTTCGCTTCAGGTTTATTGTATCCCTCTGACATTCTTATTGACGATGAAACACAGAAATTGCATCGGAATTAAATAGAAAAGGCACTATGCCGACTTAAGTACAACAAGACTGACTCTTCTTACTGACTATGTTTTGAACCATTCCTGTGACACTAGTTATCGATTCCGATGCTTCACTTCAGGATTACTGTATCCCTCTGACATTCTTATTGACGATGAAACACAGAAATTGCTCCGGAATTAAATAGAAAAGGCACAATGCCGCCTTAAGTACAAGAAGACTGACTCTTCTGACTGTCTATGTTTTGAACCATCCCTGTGACACTAGTTATAGATTCCGATGCCTCACTCCAGGTTTACTGTATACCTTGGTCCTTCTTATTGACGATGAAACACAGAAATTGCATCGGAATTAATTACAAAAGGCACAATGCCGACTTAAGGACATGAAGACTGACTCTTCAAACGGACTATGTTTGAACTATTCCTGTGACACTAGCTATAAATTTCGAAGCTTCACTTCAGGTTTACTGTATCCCTTGGACCTTCTTATTGACGATGAAACACAGAAATTGCATCGGAATTAAATACAAAAGGCACAATGCCGACTTAAGGACAAGAAGACTGACTCTTCTTACTGACTTTGTTTTGAACCATTCCTGTGACACTAGTTATAGATTCCGATGCCTCACTTCAGGTTTATTGTATCCCTCTGACCTTCTTATTGACGATGAAACACAGAAATTGCATCGGAAATAAATAGAATAGGCACAATGTCGACGTAAGTACAAGAAGACTGACCCTTCTTACTGTCTATGTTTTGAACCATTCCAGTGACACTAGTTATAGATTCCGATGCTTCACTCCAGGTTTACTATATCCCTTGGACCTTCTTATTGACGATGAAACACAGAAATTGCGTCGGAATTAAATAGAAAAGGCACAATGCCGACTTAAGTACAAGAAGACTGACTCTTCTTACTGACTATTTTTTGAACCATTCCATTGACACTAGTTATAGATTCCGATGCTTCACTCCAGGTTTACTGTATCCCTTGGACCTTCTTATTGACGATGAAACACAGAAATTGCATCGGAATTAAATAGAAAATGCACAATGTCGACTTAAGTACAGGAAGACTGACTCTTCTTACTGACTATGTTTTGAACCATCCCTGTGACACTAGTTATAGATTCCGATGCTTCACTAAAGGTTTACTGTATCCCTTGGTCCTTCTTATTGACGATGAAACACAGAAATTGCATCGGAATTAAATACAAAAGGCACAATGCCCACTTAAGTACAAGAACACTGACACTCCTTACTGACTATGCTTTGAACCATTCCTGTGACACTAGTTATAAATTCCGATGCTTCACTTCAGGTTTACTGTATACCTTGGACCTTCTTATTGACGATGAAACACAGAAATTGCATCGGAATTAAAAAGAAAAGGCACAATGCCGACTTAAGTATAAGAAGACTGACTCTTCTTACTGTCTATGATTTGAAACATTCCTGTGACACTAGTTATGGATTCCGATGCTTCACTCCAGGTTTACTGTATCCCTTGGACCTTCTTATTGACGATGAAACACAGAAATTGCATCGGAATTAAATACAAAATTCACAATGCCGACTTAAGGACAAGAAGACTGACTCTTGTTACTGACTTTGTTTTGAACCATTTCTGTGACACTAGTTATAGATTCCGATGCTTCGCTTCAGGTTTATTGTATCCCTCTGACATTCCTATTGACGATGAAACACAGAAATTGCATCGGAATTAAATAGAAAAGGCACTATGCCGACTTAAGTACAACAAGACTGACTCTTCTTACTGACTATGTTTTGAACCATTCCTGTGACACTAGTTATCGATTCCGATGCTTCACTTCAGGATTACTGTATCCCTCTGACATTCTTATTGACGATGAAACACAGAAATTGCTCCGGAATTAAATAGAAAAGGCACAATGCCGCCTTAAGTACAAGAAGACTGACTCTTCTGACTGTCTATGTTTTGAACCATCCCTGTGACACTAGTTATAGATTCCGATGCTTCACTCCAGGTTTACTGTATACCTTGGTCCTTCTTATTGACGATGAAACACAGAAATTGCATCGGAATTAATTACAAAAGGCACAATGCCGACTTAAGGACATGAAGACTGACTCTTCTAACGGACTATGTTTGAACTATTCCTGTGACACTAGCTATAAATTTCGAAGCTTCACTTCAGGTTTACTGTATCCCTTGGACCTTCTTATTGACGATGAAACACAGAAATTGCATCGGAATTAAATACAAAAGGCACAATGCCGACTTAAGGACAAGAAGACTGACTCTTCTTACTGACTTTGTTTTGAACCATTCCTGTGACACTAGTTATAGATTCCGATGCCTCACTTCAGGTTTATTGTATCCCTCTGACCTTCTTATTGACGATGAAACACAGAAATTGCATCGGAAATAAATAGAATAGGCACAATGTCGACGTAAGTACAAGAAGACTGACCCTTCTTCCTGTCTATGTTTTGAACCATTCCAGTGACACTAGTTATAGATTCCGATGCTTCACTCCAGGTTTACTATATCCCTTGGACCTTCTTATTGACGATGAAACACAGAAATTGCGTCGGAATTAAATAGAAAAGGCACAATGCCGACTTAAGTACAAGAAGACTGACTCTTCTTACTGACTATTTTTTGAACCATTCCATTGACACTAGTTATAGATTCCGATGCTTCACTCCAGGTTTACTGTATCCCTTGGACCTTCTTATTGACGATGAAACACAGAAATTGCATCGGAATTAAATAGAAAATGCACAATGTCGACTTAAGTACAGGAAGACTGACTCTTCTTACTGACTATGTTTTGAACCATCCCTGTGACACTAGTTATAGATTCCGATGCTTCACTAAAGGTTTACTGTATCCCTTGGTCCTTCTTATTGACGATGAAACACAGAAATTGCATCGGAATTAAATACAAAAGGCACAATGCCGACTTAAGTACAAGAAGACTGTCACTCCTTACTGACTATGCTTTGAACCATTCCTGTGACACTAGTTATAAACTCCGATGCTTTACTTCAGGTTTACTGTATCGCTTGGACCTTCTTATTGACGTTGAAACACAGAAATTGCATCGGAATTAAATACAAAATGCACAAAGCAGAATTAAGTACAAGAAGACTGACTCTTCTTACTGTCTATGATTTGAAACATTCCTGTGACACTAGTTATGGATTCCGATGCTTCACTCCAGGTTTACTGTATCCCTTGGACCTTCTTATTGACGATGAAACACAGAAATTGCATCGGAATTAAATACAAAATTCACAATGCCGACTTAAGGACAAGAAGACTGACTCTTGTTACTGGCTTTGTTTTGAACCATTTCTGTGACACTAGTTATAGATTCCGATGCTTCGCTTCAGGTTTATTGTATCCCTCTGACATTCTTATTGACGATGAAACACAGAAATTGCATCGGAATTAAATAGAAAAGGCACTATGCCGCCTTAAGTACAAGAAGACTGACTCTTCTGACTGTCTATGTTTTGAACCATCCCTGTGACACTAGTTATAGATTCCGATGCTTCACTCCAGGTTTACTGTATACCTTTGTCCTTCTTATTGACGATGAAACACAGAAATTGCATCGGAATTAATTACAAAAGGCACAATGCCGACTTAAGGACATGAAGACTGACTTTTCTTACTGACTATGTTTTGAACCATTCCTGTGACACTAGCTATAGATTCCGATGGTTCACTCCAGGTTTACTGTATCCCTTGGTCCTTCGTATTGACGATGAATTACAGAAATTGCATCGGAATTAAATAGAAAAGGCACAATGTCGACGTAAGTACAAGAAGACTGACTCTTCTTACTGTCTATGCTTTGAACCATTCCTGTGACACTAGTTATAGATTTCGAAGCTTCACTCCAGGTTTACTGTATCCTTTGGACCTTCTTGTTGTTGTTGTTGTGGTCTTCAGTCCTGAGACTGGTTTGATGCAGCTCTCCATGCTACTCTATCCTGTGCAAGCTTTTTCATCTCCCAGTACCTACTGCAACCTACATCCTTCTGAATCTGCTTAGTGTATTCATCTCTTGGTCTCCCTCTACGATTTTTACCCTCCACGCTGCCCTCCAATACTAAATTGGTGATCCCTTGATGCCTCAGAACATGTCCTACCAACCGATCCCTTCTTCTGGTCAAGTTGTGCCACAAACTTCTCTTCTCCCCAATCCTATTCAATACTTCCTCATTAGTTATGTGATCTACCCATCTAATCTTCAGCATTCTTCTGTAGCACCACATTTCGAAAGCTTCTATTCTCTTCTTGTCCAAACTATTTATCGTCCATGTTTCACTTCCATACATGGCTACACTCCATACGAATACTTTCAGAAATGACTTCCTGACACTTAAATCAATACTGGATGTTAACAAATTTCTCTTCTTCAGAAACGCTTTCCTTGCCATTGCCAGTCTACATTTTATATCCTCTCTACTTCGACCATTATCAGTTATTTTGCTCCCCAAATAGCAAAACTCCTTTACTACTTTAAGTGCCTCATTTCCTAATCTAATTCCCTCAGCATCACCCGACTTAATTAGGCTACATTCCATTATCCTTGTTTTGCTTTTGTTGATGTTCATCTTATACCCTCCTTTCAAGACACTGACCATTCCATTCAACTGCTCTTCCAAGTCCTTTGCTGTCTCGGACAGAATTACAATGTCATCGGCGAACCTCAAAGTTTTTATTTCTTCTCCATGAATTTTAATACCTACTCCGAATTTTTCTTTTGTTTCCTTTACTGCTTGCTCAATATACAGATTGAACAACATCGGGGAGAGGCTACAACCCTGTCTTACTCCCTTCCCAACCACTGCTTCCCTTTCATGTCCCTCGACTCTTATAACTGCCATCTGGTTTCTGTACAAATTGTAAATAGCCTTTCGCTCCCTGTATTTTACCCCTGCCACCTTTAGAATTTGAAAGAGAGTATTCCAGTCAACATTGTCAAAAGCTTTCTCTAAGTCTACAAATGCTAGAAACGTAGGTTTGCCTTTCCTTAATCTTTCTTCTAAGATAAGTCGTAAGGTCAGTATTGCCTCACGTGTTCCAGTGTTTCTACGGAATCCAAACTGATCTTCCCCGAGGTTGGCTTCTACTAGTTTTTCCATTCGTCTGTAAAGAATTCGTGTTAGTATTTTGCAGCTGTGACTTATTAAGCTGATAGTTCGGTAATTTTCACATCTGTCAACACCTGCTTTCTTTGGGATTGGAATTATTATATTCTTCTTGAAGTCTGAGGGTATTTCGCCTGTCTCATACATCTTCCTCACCAGATGGTAGAGTTTTGTCAGGACTGGCTCTCCCACGGCCGTCAATAGTTCCAATGGAATATTGTCTACTCCGGGGGCTTTGTTTCGACTCAGGTCTTTCAGTGCTCTGTCAAACCTTCTTATCGACGATGAAACACAGAAATTGCATCGGAATTAAATACAAAAGGCCCAATGCCGACTTAAGGACAAGAAGACTGACTCTTCTTACTGACTTTGTTTTGAACCATTCCTGTGACACTAGTTATAGATTCCGGTGCCTCACTTCAGGTTTATTGTATCCCTCTGACCTTCTTATTGACGATGAAACACAGAAATTGCATCGGAAATAAATAGAATAGGCACAATGTCGACGTAAGTACAAGAAGACTGACCCTTCTTACTGTCTATGTTTTGAACCATTCCAGTGACACTAGTTATAGATTCCGATGCTTCACTCCAGGTTTACTATATCCCTTGGACCTTCTTATTGACGATGAAACACAGAAATTGCGTCGGAATTAAATAGAAAAGGCACAATGCCGACTTAAGTAAAAGAAGACTGACTCTTCTTACTGACTATGTTTTGAACCATTCCACTGACACTAGTTATAGATTCGGATGCTTCACTCCAGGTTTACTGTATCCCTTGGACCTTCTTATTGACGATGAAACACAGAAATTGCATCGGAATTAAATAGAAAATGCACAATGCCGACTTAAGTACAGGAAGACTGACTCTTCTTACTGACTATGTTTTGAACCATCCCTGTGACACTAGTTATAGATTCCGATGCTTCACTAAAGGTTTACTGTATCCCTTGGTCCTTCTTATTGACGATGAAACACAGAAATTGCATCGGAATTAAATACAAAAGGCACAATGCCGACTTAAGTACAAGAAGACTGACACTCCTTACTGACTATGCTTTGAACCATTCCTGTGACACTAGTTATAAACTCCGATGCTTTACTTCAGCTTTACTGTATCGCTTGGACCTTCTTATTGACGTTGAAACACAGAAATTGCATCGGAATTAAATACAAAATGCACAAAGCAGAATTAAGTACAAGAAGACTGACTCTTCTTACTGTCTATGATTTGAAACATTCCTGTGACACTAGTTATGGATTCCGATGCTTCACTCCAGGTTTACTGTATCCCTTGGACCTTCTTATTGACGATGAAACACAGAAATTGCATCGGAATAAATACAAAATTCACAATGCCGACTTAAGGACAAGAAGACTGACTCTTGTTACTGACTTTGTTTTGAACCATTTCTGTGACACTAGTTATAGATTCCGATGCTTCGCTTCAGGTTTATTGTATCCCTCTGACATTCTTATTGACGATGAAACACAGAAATTGCATCGGAATTAAATAGAAAAGGCACTATGCCGACTTAAGTACAACAAGACTGACTCTTCTTACTGACTATGTTTTGAACCATTCCTGTGACACTAGTTATCGATTCCGATGCTTCACTTCAGGATTACTGTATCCCTCTGACATTCTTATTGACGATGAAACACAGAAATTGCTCCGGAATTAAATAGAAAAGGCACAATGCCGCCTTAAGTACAAGAAGACTGACTCTTCTGACTGTCTATGTTTTGAACCATCCCTGTGACACTAGTTATAGATTCCGATGCTTCACTCCAGGTTTACTGTATACATTGGTCCTTCTTATTGACGATGAAACACAGAAATTGCATCGGAATTAATTACAAAAGGCACAATGCCGACTTAAGGACATGAAGACTGACTCTTCTAACGGACTATGTTTGAACCATTCCTGTGACACTAGCTATAAATTTCGAAGCTTCACTTCAGGTTTACTGTATCCCTTGGACCTTCTTATTGACGATGAAACACAGAAATTGCATCGGAATTAAATACAAAAGGCACAATGCCGACTTAAGGACAAGAAGACTGACTCTTCTTACTGACTTTGTTTGAACCATTCCTGTGACACTAGTTATAGATTCCGATGCCTCACTTCAGGTTTATTGTATCCCTCTGACCTTCTTATTGACGATGAAACACAGAAATTGCATCGGAAATAAATAGAATAGGCACAATGTCGACGTAAGTACAAGAAGACTGACCCTTCTTACTGTCTATGTTTTGAACCATTCCAGTGACACTAGTTATAGATTCCGATGCTTCACTCCAGGTTTACTATATCCCTTGGACCTTCTTATTGACGATGAAACACAGAAATTGCGTCGGAATTAAATAGAAAAGGCACAATGCCGACTTAAGTACAAGAAGACTGACTCTTCTTGCTGACTATTTTTTGAACCATTCCATTGACACTAGTTATAGATTCCGATGCTTCACTCCAGGTTTACTGTATCCCTTGGACCTTCGTATTGACGATGAAACACAGAAATTGCATCGGAATTAAATAGAAAATGCACAATGCCGACTTAAGTACAGGAAGACTGACTCTTCTTACTGACTATGTTTTGAACCATCCCTGTGACACTAGTTATAGATTCCGATGCTTCACTAAAGGTTTACTGTATCCCTTGGTCCTTATTATTGACGATGAAACACAGAAATTGCATCGGAATTAAATACAAAATTCACAATGCCGACTTAAGGACAAGAAGACTGACTCTTGTTACTGACTTTGTTTTGAACCATTTCTGTGACACTAGTTATAGATTCCGATGCTTCGCTTCAGGTTTATTGTATCCCGCTGACATTCTTATTGACAATGAAACACAGAAATTGCATCGGAATTAAATAGAAAAGGCACTATGCCGACTTAAGTACAACAAGACTGACTCTTCTTACTGACTATGTTTTGAACCATTCCTGTGACACTAGTTATCGATTCCGATGCTTCACTTCAGGATTACTGTATCCCTCTGACATTCTTATTGACGATGAAACACAGAAATTGCTCCGGAATTAAATTGAAAAGGCACAATGCCGCCTTAAGTACAAGAAGACTGACTCTTCTGACTGTCTATGTTTTGAACCATCCCTGTGACACTAGTTATAGGTTCCGATGCTTCACTCCAGGTTTACTGTATACCTTTGTCCTTCTTATTGACGATGAAACACAGAAATTGCATCGGAATTAATTACAAAAGGCACAATGCCGACTTAAGGACATGAAGACTGACTTTTCTTACTGACTATGTTTTGAACCATTCCTGTGACACTAGCTATAGATTCCGATGGTTCACTCCAGGTTTACTGTATCCCTTGGTCCTTCTTATTGACGATGAATTACAGAAATTGCATCGGAATTAAATAGAAAAGGCACAATGTCGACGTAAGTACAAGAAGACTGACTCATCTTACTGTCTATGCTTTGAACCATTCCTGTGACACTAGTTATAGATTTCGAAGCTTCACTCCAGGTTTACTGTATCCCTTGGACCTTCTTATCGACGATGAAACACAGAAATTGCTTCGGAATTAAATACAAAAGGCACAATGCCGACTTAAGGACAAGAAGACTGACTCTTCTTACTGACTTTGTTTTGAACCATTCCTGTGACACTAGTTATAGATTCCGATGCTTCACTTCAGGTTTACTGTATCCCTTGGTCCTTCTTATTGACGATGAATTACAGAAATTGCATCGGAATTAAATAGAAAAGGCACAATGTCGACGTAAGTACAAGAAGACTGACTCATCTTACTGTCTATGCTTTGAACCATTCCTGTGACACTAGTTATAGATTTCGAAGCTTCACTCCAGGTTTACTGTATCCCTTGGACCTTCTTATCGACGATGAAACACAGAAATTGCATCGGAATTAAATACAAAAGGCACAATGCCGACTTAAGGACAAGAAGACTGACTCTTCTTACTGACTTTGTTTTGAACCATTCCTGTGACACTAGTTATAGATTCCGATGCTTCACTTCAGGTTTATTGTATCCCTCTGACCTTCTTATTGACGATGAAACACAGAAATTTCATCAGAAATAAATAGAATAGGCACAATGTCGACGTAAGTACAAGAAGACTGACTCTTCTTACTGTCTATGTTTCGAACCATTCCTGTGACACTAGTTATAGATTCCGATGCTTCACTCCAGGTTTACTATATCCCTTGGACCTTCTTATTGACGATGAAACACAGAAATTGCATCGGAATTAAATAGAAAAGGCACAATGCCTACTTAAGTACAAGAAGACTGACTCTTCTTACTGACTATGTTTTGAACCATTCCATTGACACTAGTTATAGATTCCGATGCTTCACTCCAGGTTTACTGTATCCCTTGGACCTTCTTATGGACGATGAAACACAGAAAATGCATCGGAATTAAA
This sequence comes from Schistocerca piceifrons, assembly GCF_021461385.2. Taxonomy (NCBI): domain Eukaryota; kingdom Metazoa; phylum Arthropoda; class Insecta; order Orthoptera; family Acrididae; genus Schistocerca; species Schistocerca piceifrons. Next base: position 109,325 of record NW_025728377.1, on the reverse strand, counting down.
TACAAAAGGCACAATGCCGACTTAAGTACAAGAAGAGCGACTCTTCCTACAGATTATGTTTTGAACCATTCCTGTTACACCCGTTATAGATTCCGACGCTTCACTTTATGTTTACAGTATCCCTTTCACCTTCTTATTGACGATTAAACACAGAAATTGCATCGGAATTAAATACAAAAGGCACAATTCCGAATTAAGTACAAGAAGACTGACTCTTCTTACTGTCTATGTTTTGAACCATTACTGTGACACTAGTTACAGATTCCGATGCATCACTCCAGGTTTACTGTATCCCTTGGACGTTCTTAGTGACGATGAAACACAGAAAATGCATCGGAATTAAATACAAATGGCACAACGCCGACTTAAGTACAAGAAGACTAACTCTTCTTACTGACTATGTTTTGAACCATTCCTGTGACACTAGTTATGGATTTCGATGCTTCACTTCAGGTTTACTGTATCCCTTGGACCTTCTAATTGACGATGAAACATAAAAATTGCATCGGAATTAAATACAAAAGGCAAAATGCCGACTGAAGTACACGAAGACCGACTCTTCTTACTGTGTATGATTTGAACCATTCCTGTGACACTAGTTACAGATTCCGATGCTTCACTCCAGGTTTACTGTATCAATTGGACCTTCTTATTGACGATGAAACACAGAAATTGCATCGGAATTAAATACAAAATGCACAACGCTGACTTAAGTACAAGAAGACTAACTCTTCCTACTGACTATGTTTTGTACCATTCCTGTGACACTAGTTATGGATTCCGATGCTTCACTTCAGGTTTACTGTATCCCTCTGACCTTCTTATTGATGATGAAACACAGAAATTGCATCGGAATTAAATACAAAAGGCACAATGCCGACTTAAGGACAAGAAGACTGACTTTTCTTACTGACTATGTTTTGAAGCATTCCTGTGACACTAGCTATAGATTCCGATGCTTCACTACAGGTTTATTGTATCCCTCTGACTTTCTTATTGACGATGAAACACAGAAATTGCATCGGAATTAAATAGAAATGGCACAATGTCGACGTAAGTACAAGAAGACTGACTCTTCTTACTGTCTATGTTTTGAACCATTCCTGTGACACTAGTAATAGATTCCGATGCTTCACTCCAGGTTTACTATATCCCTTGGACATTCTTATTGACGATGAAACACAGAAATAGCATCGGAATTAAATACAAAAGGCACAATGCCGTCTTAAGGACAAGAGGACTGACTCTTCTTACTGACTTAGTTTTGAACCATTCCTGTGACACTAGTTATAGATTCCGATGCGTCACTCCAGGTTTACTGTATGCCTTGGACCTTCTTATTAAACAATGAAACACAGAAATTGCATCGGAATTAATTACAAAAGGCACAATGCCGACTTAAGTACAAGAAGACTGACTCTTCTGACTATGTTTGAACCATTCCTGTGACACTAGCTATAGATTTCGAAGCTTCACTGCAGGTTTACTGTATCCCTTGGACCTTCTTATTGACGATGAAACACAGAAATTGCATCGGAATTAAATACAAAAGGCACAATCCCGACTTAAGGACAAGAAGACTGACTCTTCTTACTGACTTTGCTTTGAACCATTCCTGTGACACTAGTTATAGATTCCGATGCCTCACTTTAGGTTTATTGTATCCCTCTGACCTTCTTATTGACGATGAAACACAGAAATTGCGTCGGAAATAAATAGAATAGGCACAATGTCGACGTAAGTACAAGAAGACTGACTCTTGTCACTGTCTATGTTTTGAACCATTCCTGTGACACTAGTTATAGATTCCGATGCTTCACTCCAGGTTTACTATATCCCTTGGACCTTCTTATTGACGATGAAACACAGAAATTGCGTCGGAATTAAATAGAAAAGGCACAATGCCGACTTAAGTACAAGAAGACTGACTCTTCTTACTGACTATGTTTTGAACCATTCCATTGACACTAGTTATAGATTCCGATGCTTCACTCCAGGTTTACTGTATCTCTTGGACCTTCTTATTGACGATGAAACACAGAAATTGCATCGGAATTAAATAGAAAATGCACAATGCCGACTTAAGTACAAGAAGACTGACTCTTCTTACTGACTAAGTTTTGAACCATCCCTGTGACACTAGTTACAGATTCCGATGCTTCACTAAAGGTTTACTGTATCCCTTGGTCCTTCTTATTGACGATGAAACACAGAAATTGCATCGGAATTAAATACAAAAGGCACAATGCCGACTTAAGTACAAGAAGACTAACACTCCTCACTGACTATGCTTTGAACCATTCCTGTGACACTAGTTATAAACTCCGATGCTTTACTTCAGGTTTACTGTATCGCTTGGACCTTCTTATTGACGTTGAAACACAGAAACTGCATCGGAATTAAATAAAAAATGCACAAAGCAGAATTAAGTACAAGAAGACTGACTCTTCTTACTGTCTATGATTTGAAACATTCCTGTGACACTAGTTATAGATTCCGATGCTTCACTCCAGTTTTACTGTATCCCTTGGACCTTCTTATTGACGATGAAACACAGAAATTGCATCGGAATTAAATACAAAAGGTACAATGCCGACTTAAGGACAAGAAGACTGACTCTTGTTACTGACTTTGTTTTGAACCATTTCTGTGACACTAGTTATAGATTCCGATGCTTCGCTTCAGGTTTATTGTATCCCTCTGACATTCTTATTGACGATGAAACACAGAAATTGCTCCGGAATTAAATAGAAAAGGCACAATGCCGCCTTAAGTACAAGAAGACTGACTCTTCTGACTGTCTATGTTTTGAACCATCCCTGTGACACTAGTTATAGATTCCGATGCTTCACTCCAGGTTTACTGTATCCCTTGGTCCTTCTTATTGACGATGAAACACAGAAATTGCATCGGAATTAAATAGAAAAGGCACAATGTCGACGTAAGTACAAGAAGACTGACTCTTCTTACTGTCTATGTTTTGAACCATTCCTGTGACACTAGTTATAGATTTCGAAGCTTCACTCCAGGTTTACTGTATCCCTTGGACCTTCTTATTGACGATGAAACACAGAAATTGCATCGGAATTAAATACAAAAGGCACAATGCCTACTTAAGTACAAGAAGACTGACTCTTCTTACTGACTATGTTTTGAACCATTCCATTGACACTAGTTATAGATTCCGATGCTTCACTCCAGGTTTACTGTATCCCTTGGACCTTCTTATGGACGATGAAACACAGAAAATGCATCGGAATTAAATACAAAAGGCACAATGCCGACTTAAGTACAAGAAGAGCGACTCTTCCTACAGATTATGTTTTGAACCATTCCTGTGACACCCGTTATAGATTCCGACGCTTCACTTTATGTTTACAGTATCCCTTTCACCTTCTTATTGACGATTAAACACAGAAATTGCATCGGAATTAAATACAAAAGGCACAATTCCGAATTAAGTACAAGAAGACTGACTCTTCTTACTGTCTATGTTTTGAACCATTACTGTGACTCTAGTTACAGATTCCGATGCTTCACTCCAGGTTTACTATATCCCTTGGACATTCTTATTGACGATGAAACACAGAAATAGCATCGGAATTAAATACAAAAGGCACAATGCCGTCTTAAGGACAAGAGGACTGACTCTTCTTACTGACTTAGTTTTGAACCATTCCTGTGACACTAGTTATAGATTCCGATGCGTCACTCCAGGTTTACTGTATGCCTTGGACCTTCTTATTAAACAATGAAACACAGAAATTGCATCGGAATTAATTACAAAAGGCACAATGCCGACTTAAGTACAAGAAGACTGACTCTTCTGACTATGTTTGAACCATTCCTGTGACACTAGCTATAGATTTCGAAGCTTCACTGCAGGTTTACTGTATCCCTTGGACCTTCTTATTGACGATGAAACACAGAAATTGCATCGGAATTAAATACAAAAGGCACAATCCCGACTTAAGGACAAGAAGACTGACTCTTCTTACTGACTTTGCTTTGAACCATTCCTGTGACACTAGTTATAGATTCCGATGCCTCACTTTAGGTTTATTGTATCCCTCTGACCTTCTTATTGACGATGAAACACAGAAATTGCGTCGGAAATAAATAGAATAGGCACAATGTCGACGTAAGCACAAGAAGACTGACTCTTGTTACTGTCTATGTTTTGAACCATTCCTGTGACACTAGTTATAGATTCCGATGCTTCACTCCAGGTTTACTATATCCCTTGGACCTTCTTATTGACGATGAAACACAGAAATTGCGTCGGAATTAAATAGAAAAGGCACAATGCCGACTTAAGTACAAGAAGACTGACTCTTCTTACTGACTATGTTTTGAACCATTCCATTGACACTAGTTATAGATTCCGATGCTTCACTCCAGGTTTACTGTATCTCTTGGACCTTCTTATTGACGATGAAACACAGAAATTGCATCGGAATTAAATAGAAAATGCACAATGCCGACTTAAGTACAAGAAGACTGACTCTTCTTACTGACTAAGTTTTGAACCATCCCTGTGACACTAGTTACAGATTCCGATGCTTCACTAAAGGTTTACTGTATCCCTTGGTCCTTCTTATTGACGATGAAACACAGAAATTGCATCGGAATTAAATACAAAAGGCACAATGCCGACTTAAGTACAAGAAGACTAACACTCCTCACTGACTATGCTTTGAACCATTCCTGTGACACTAGTTATAAACTCCGATGCTTTACTTCAGGTTTACTGTATCGCTTGGACCTTCTTATTGACGTTGAAACACAGAAACTGCATCGGAATTAAATAAAAAATGCACAAAGCAGAATTAAGTACAAGAAGACTGACTCTTCTTACTGTCTATGATTTGAAACATTCCTGTGACACTAGTTATAGATTCCTATGCTTCACTCCAGTTTTACTGTATCCCTTGGACCTTCTTATTGACGATGAAACACAGAAATTGCATCGGAATTAAATACAAAAGGTACAATGCCGACTTAAGGACAAGAAGACTGACTCTTGTTACTGACTTTGTTTTGAACCATTTCTGTGACACTAGTTATAGATTCCGATGCTTCGCTTCAGGTTTATTGTATCCCTCTGACATTCTTATTGACGATGAAACACAGAAATTGCTCCGGAATTAAATAGAAAAGGCACAATGCCGCCTTAAGTACAAGAAGACTGACTCTTCTGACTGTCTATGTTTTGAACCATCCCTGTGACACTAGTTATAGATTCCGATGCTTCACTCCAGGTTTACTGTATCCCTTGGTCCTTCTTATTGACGATGAAACACAGAAATTGCATCGGAATTAAATAGAAAAGGCACAATGTCGACGTAAGTACAAGAAGACTGACTCTTCTTACTGTCTATGTTTTGAACCATTCCTGTGACACTAGTTATAGATTTCGAAGCTTCACTCCAGGTTTACTGTATCCCTTGGACCTTCTTATTGACGATGAAACACAGAAATTGCATCGGAATTAAACACAAAAGGCACAATGCCGACTTAAGGACAAGAAGACTGACTCTTATTACTGACTTTGTTTTGAACCATTCCTGTGACACTAGTTATAGATTCCGATGCTTCACTTCAGGTTTATTGTATCACTCTGACCTTCTTATTGACGATGAAACACAGAAATTGCATCGGAAATAAATAGAATAGGCACAATGTCGACGTAAGTATAAGAAGACTGACTCTTCTTACTGTCTATGTTTCGAACCATTCCTGTGACACTAGTTATAGATTCCGATGCTTCACTCCAGGTTTACTATATCCCTTGGACCTTCTTATTGACGATGAAACACAGAAATTGCATCGGAATTAAATAGAAAAGGCACAATGCCTACTTAAGTACAAGAAGACTGACTCTTCTTACTGACTATGATTTGAACCATTCCATTGACACTAGTTATAGAATCCGATTCTTCACTCCAGGTTTACTGTATCCCTTGGACCTTCTTATTGACGATGAAACACAGAAATTGCATCGGAATTAAATAGAAAACGCACAATGCCGACTTAAGTACAAGAAGACTGACTCTTCTTACTGACTATGTTTTGAACCATCCCTGTGACACTAGTTATAGATTCCGATGCTTCACTAAAGGTTTACTGTATCCCTTGGTCCTTCTTATTGACGATGAAACACAGAAATTGCATCGGAATTAAATACAAAAGGCACAATGCCGACTTAAGTACAAGAAGACTGACACTCCTTACTGACTATGCTTTGAACCGTTCCTGTGACACTAGTTATAAACTCCAATGCTTTACTTCAGGTTTACAGTATCGCTTGGACCTTCTTATTGACGTTATAACACAGAAATTGCATCGGAATTAAATACAAAATGCACAAAGCAGAATTAAGTACAAGAAGACTGACTCTTCTTACTGTCTATGATTTGAAACATACCTGTGACACTAGTTATAGATTCCGATGCTTCACTCCAGGTTTACTGTATCCCTTGGACCTTCTTATTGACGATGAAACACAGAAATTGCATCGGAATTAAATACAAAAGGCACAATGCCGACTTAAGGACAAGAAGACTGACTCTTGTTACTGACTTTGTTTTGAACCATTTCTGTGACACTAGTTATAGATTCCGATGCTTCGCTTCAGGTTTATTGTATCTCTCTGACATTCTTATTGACGATAAAACACAGAAATTGCATCGGAATTAAATAGAAAAGGCACAATGCCGACTTAAGTACAACAAGACTGATTCTTCTTACTGACTATGTTTTGAACCACTCCTGTGACACTAGTTATCGATTCCGATGCTTCACTTCAGGATTACTGTATCCCTCTGACATTCTCATTGACGATGAAACACAGAAATTGCTCCGGAATTAAATAGAAAAGGCACAATGCCGCCTTAAGTACAAGAAGACTGACTCTTCTGACTGTCTATGTTTTGAACCATCCCTGTGAGACTAGTTATAGATTCCGATGCTTCACTCCAGGTTTACTGTATCCCTTGGTCCTTCTTATTGACGATGAAACACAGAAATTGCATCGGAATTAAATACAAAAGGCACAATGCCGACTTAAGTACAAGAAGACTGACTCTCTTTACTGACTATGTTTTGAACCATTCCTGTGACACTAGTTATAAATTCCGATGCTTCACTTCAGGTTTACTGTATCCCTTGGACCTTCTTATTGACGATGAAACACAGAAAATGCATCGGAATTAAATACAAAAGGCACAACGCCGACTTAAGTACAAGAAGACCGACTCTTCCCACTGACTATGTTTTGAACCATTCCTGTGACACCCGTAATAGATTCCGACGCTTCACTTGATGTTTACTGTATCCCTTGGAACTTCTTATTGACGATGAAACACAGAAATTGAATCGGAATTAAATACTAAAGGCACAATGCCGAATTAAGTACAAGAAGACTGACTCTTCTTACTGTCTATGTTTTGAACCATTACTGTGACACTAGTTACAGATTCTGATGCTTCACTCCAGGTTTACTGTATCCCTTGGACCTTCTTATTGACGATGAAACACAGAAATTGCATCGGAATTATATACAAAAGGCACAATGCCGACTTAAGGACAAGAAGACTGACTCTTCTTACTGACTATGTTTTGAACCATTCCTGTGACACTAGCTGTAGATTCTGATGCTTCACTTTGGGTTTACTCTATCCCTCTGACCTTCTTATTGACGATGAAACACAGAAATTACATCGGAATTAAATACAAAAGGCACAATGCAGACTTAAGTACAAGAAGACTGACTCTTCTTACTGTCTATGTTTTGAACCATACCATTGACACTATTTATAGATTCCGATGTTTCACTCCAGGTTTTCTGTATCCCTTGGACCTTTATATTGACGATGAAACACAGAAATTGCATCGGAATTAAATAGAAAAGGCAAAATGCCGACCGAAGTACACGAAGACCAACTCTTCTTACTGTCTATGATTTGAACCATTCCTGTGACACTAGTTACAGATTCCGATGCTTCACTCCATGTTTACTGTATCCCTTGGACCTTCTTATTGACGATGAAACACAGAAATTGCATCGGAATTAAATACAAAAGGCACAAAGCCGACTTAAGTACAAGAAGACTAACTCTTCTTACTTACTATGTTTTGAACCATTCCTGTGACACTAGTTATGGATTCCGATGCTTCACTTCAGGTTTGCTGTATCCCTCTGACCTTCTTATTGATGATGAAACACAGAAATTGCATCGGAATTAAATACAAAAGGCACAAAGCGGTATTAAGTTCAAGAAGACTGACTCTTCTTACAGTCTATTTTTGAACCAGTCCTGTGACACTAGTGATAGACTCCGCTGCTTCACTCCAGGTTTACTGTATCCCTTGGACCTTCTTATTGACGATGAAACACAGAAGTAGCATCGGAATTAAATACAAAAGGCACAATGCCGACTTAAGTGAAAGAAGTCTGACTCTTCTTACTGTCTATGATTTGAACCATTCCTGTGACAATAGTTATAGATTCCGATGCTTCACTCCAGGTTTACTGTATCCCTTGGACCTTCTTATTGACGATGAAACACAGAAATTGCATCGGAATTAATTACAAAAGGCACAATGCCGACTTAAGGACTAGAAGACTGAATCTTCTTACTGACTATGTTTTGAACCATTCCTGTGACACTAGCTGTAGATTCCGATGCTTCACTACAGGTTTATTGTATCCCTCTGACCTTCTTATTGACGATGAAACACAGAAATTACATCGGAATTAAGTAGAAAAGGCACAATGTCGACGTAAGTACAAGAAGACTGACTCTTCTTACTGTCTATGTTTTGAACCATTCCTGTGACACTAGTTATAGATTCCGATGCTTCACTCCAGGTTTACTATATCCCTTGGACATTCTTATTGACGATGAAACACAGAAATTGCATCGGAATTAAATAAAAAAGGCACAATGCCGTCTTAAGGACAAGAGGACTGACTCTTCTTACTGACTTAGTTTTGAACCATTCCTGTGACACTAGTTATAGATTCCGATGCGTCACTCCAGGTTTACTGTATCCCTTGGACCTTCTTATTAAACGATGAAACACAGAAATTGCATCGGAATTAATTACAAATGGCACAATGCCGACTTAAGTACAAGAAGACTGCCTCTTCTAACTGACTATGTTTGAACCATTCCTGTGACATGTGATGCTACAAAATAGAAGTGATGTTGCTTTTCAATGGAAAGTTGGAAATTGAGATTTAACTAACTGTTTTATCAATCACAATTGGCGTAAGAATCATGGATTGACCATTGTCATAAAATATTGCATTATGAGATGTGAATAGTTTTTACTTGCGGTTTCGCGTGGCTTGAGGCAGTCACAACTAGCGTGCTATTGATTAAGAAGTTGCGTTATCGTCTTTCTAATTACTTCATGATCGTAGATACGATCATACCCGGCTGTGAAGTTATTGTTATGAAAAAAAAAATTTCCTAAGGGACCAGAAAGTTCTTAAGGGCGCCAAAACAACTGTAACATCACACAAAAGAGAAATTCAATATTAAAGCTGATGCAAGAAGACGATAAAACAGTTTTCTTTTTATCAATGTAACCCGCACATTGGACTGCTGATCTTGGAGTCTGTAATATTAGCAAAATGCATAATTAAAATGAAAATAATACTGAGGAGATAATAGAAATGAGCACTGCTAAATGATTCAGTATTCCCAGAACAAATATTTATTATAACTAAAACATATATCGTACCTTAAGCTTAATACAACAATGACGGTAGATTTTTATGTCTGTATCATGTCCATTTAGCGCTCTTTTATATAGCCATTGTCTTCTTTGAGTCGCTCGTGCGTCGTCACGGTAAGTTATAACAGTTCTTTACACTTCACCCAACTCAGACATACACGTTTTTATACATTTAGTAAAAATTAGATCAGACTGCCACAAATCTGCGTCCGTCTTACTTCAGAAAAACAGTACAAGTCTTCTTAGCGCTCAAGGCTTCATTTGTTCTCCAGCGAACAAAATAGTGAAGGATCGTATATCTATCCGTATTTTTCTGTTTTTATTGCCGCCCAAAGACGACAAATTACATCACTAGAAAATTCCACCGTCGCTATGCGACGCCTCATTATACATTAATCATTATTTACAAACAAGTATTTGCCTTCTGGCTGAAAGTATTAACTACTCGTATTTGCTGTTTTAATGAAGTCAAAAATAGCGAATATCTCATTGCCTCCCATGAGGAGAGAGGGAATGCCGAAGGATTACCTCGATCCTCATGTCCTCATGAGATATTCGTGATTTTTGGTGTGACATTTACATAATGTTACTGGCGTACTATGTACTTAAATTGAAATTACATTTATAAACATATATCAGATATTTATCATTTTTCAAAATAAAGTTTTTCATTCTTTGTTCATCAGTCACTTCATTCCATAATACCAAGACTAACATTTATGTGCATTTTTAAGTTTGGTCCATATTTGCTTATAACAATAAGTAAACGTTCATTTCGCACTTTAGGGGATAGAATTCAGGAATTACTTTCTCTTGAGCTTAACAACTAATACATGAGTACAGTGAGTGCTTATTTTCACTAAACTAGAGTGGACAATGTTCGAGCATCTGTTGACTCCTTGTGGTTCAATTACAGTTTAATAACGTAGCACTACACTTCGTGATGCTTTCACTTTCTGTGTTAGCTGTCTACGGCGTTCATCATGCAGTACATCTGTCCTTTCCACTGTGGTGCCAGGAATTCAAGTGGCTTCCCGGGTTTTTATTTACAATATGAAACAGAAGAAGTGGAAAATTATTAGTATGACTTACAAGCTACTGGATACATTTATTAAGGATCGGGACTGGTCTGGAGTTTAGGGTCTTCCTATAGTGCACATTCATTTTCTTTGTCCATCAAGAGACAGGATTATAATTCATTTTAGCAGTGTTCAGGAGTGCCGGTATTAATGGCTTTAAGGCCTGAGTAATCTATCAATCTACTTCTCACTCATCTTAACTTCAACTCAAGAAAATTGCTTAATTTACGTATGAAAATGTAGTCACACAAGTGTACAAATGTCTTTCCTCCAGTATGTACGATGGAAATCATGGCGGTTAGCAGTTTAAAGTTTGGATTGTTTCGTCACCCACACGTCAGCCACTCACAGCGGCTGCACAGTGTTGCGTGAGCTCCAACACTCAGTATCCGTTCGCGCTCAGGCTGTAACAGAGCTGGTGGTCGTCGAGTGCTCCTTTTTTTTTTGTGAACTTCGTATCACACGAGTGCATCGATACAAACACCTCGCGCGCGTTTTCCATCGGAGGAGCCAGACACTGAAGCTGCCTCCATACTTCTCTGTCAACTGCCTCCCATGAGGCTCACAGGTAAGTGACGACGAATGTTTTAGCTGTCGCTGCACTTAGAACAACACTGAACTTTGCGTTGCACCTGTTGTCGTAGCCTTGACTTCCTTTTTTACACTTGCAGTACAACACTACCACTAGTATACAGTGAACAGTTATTTTTATTAGGCACGTCGCACTTTAGTGTGCATCTTCACACAGCATTCGTGCTTCGTTCCTTCGCCGATGGAGTTCATTTACAAAACAATCAATTTTGAACGTTTCCTCCACTGGTATAGAAAGACTTATATTCTACTATTTACAAAATATCACTTACGAGCTAATATTTACAATTAATGGTCACTCCTTTTGTTAAGTCCAGTGAACAACTGCTTTATGAATGGACTCTTTATATCTCAAGATTTGCTTTCACTAGTGAACCTAAAAATATTCTTTCAAACTTTCTTTTAAGTGCTCATCTCCTCATTATGAAAACTACAGGTTTCGCAACACTCGTTGCATTTATTCTTTAGTGCACCCAAGATCATTTTCTACTGCCACGCAGCATATCTACTACTTAACGAGTACACATTTAACGCTGAATCTTTTTCTTTCTTTTTGTGCTTTCCTTTGTGCTTGCCAAATTTTTTTTATATTTGAGGGCAGACTGGATAACAATAGTTCTCCCTCTTCGCTTCATGTACTCAGCAATCGTTCTCTGTTTTAAAAAAAAATAGGGTAACGCGTGTCTACTTTTTTTTTTTTCGCATGAATGGAATTACCGACAGTTCACTGGGTTTACGCAACCGGTCCATAACAAACATTACCAAAGCTAGCGAAGTTCATCACGCTACGTGTCTCATTTCTCATAAGCACTGCTTTGCCTCGAAGCACACGTGCCTTTTACAAGTCGACCCTTGGTCTGGGTTAATGAACCAGGATCAAAAGGAACGGGCACAAGGAAAATGGATTTCATAAGAGGAGTGTCTTAGGAGACATTTTTGCAATAAAATCTGCATGTAAATAAAATTATCTTAATAAACATAGGCACATATATAAACTTCAACCTCCTTCCTTACAGCATGCTTTGCTACTTCTACGTCTTACTCAGGTTATAGTCAATATTAAGTTTAAATATCACTGAATTGCTTGTTCTTTAGTTTAGCCTTCAATTAGGGTATTGAATGGTCGCTAGATTACACTACAGATCTTCTGAAGATCTTTACTTGGACTTATTTATGATACAGGTGGCTTGCTGTGTGGTTATTTAGTACCTCGATTCTACTGAAATCAATTCGTCAGCTAACATTCCTCGTATACTCTTTACATTGGGCTCAGATCACAGGGAAATAGTTTACTTTCATAGCAATTAGTGGCCTCGTGGAGTACTTACGCTACATTATTGATGCTTCATGGTTTGCCTCTATTTGTACTGTATTTCACCTTACTTAGTTTACTACAACTTATTGTCTCCTTGCGTGAACACATGCGGGTTACCACTTGTTTTTCCATTTAACAGCACGCTTTAACTGAACTTTAAGCTATTTCTTCTACTCCTGTGCACTGTCTGGAGTGTTTGAACATGTACCCTTTTTTTTAAGCAGGTAATTTGGGCTTTTACTACAGAACTTCAAGTACTTACATTACTAAAAATAAATCTATAAATATTCTTGTACCTTGAGAGAAGTGCTTATTTACGCATCCTCCTCCATTTCTCACCTTTATATAATTATATAGCTCCGGGCAATCGCCACGCAAGCACATTTTTTTTAATACTAACTTAAAATTAAATTGAAATTCTTGGTGCAACCCCAATTTCCTGCTTCAGCTTGTTGAAGAAATATCAGTTCATGTCCATCACTATAAACAATTTTTCCATACATAGCATTTAATACTTAAAGTTTACATGTAATAGCCGTTACCATGTAGTCAGTGCGCTGTTCAACACAATACTTATCATTAACAGTTCACACAAGGAAATTTCCAGTACGCAAGAGGTGAGAAACCAAAACAGATGCTATCTGCAGTTGAGGCTGTGTCTGTAAACTAACTCTCTGTTTCAATGGACCAATCACTCCCGATATGGAGCAGCCCTGAATCGGCAATGATAAAACTTTTGAAACAGAAGACACCTGACTGAAAAGACATGATGACATCACATTGATGTTTGCTCCTGTATCAACAATGGCTGTGACAGGAATGTTAGTAATAGAAATCTTAATCGAAGCCTGGACCTGTTCATCATAAATGTCATTAATGTCTTGAGCTTCTAGGTCAGGTGCAAGGTCATCTCGTAAGTCGGTCTCATGGTCGTACCGTATCGCATTAACATACTCAGAATCAGAGTATTCGTTAGTACCCCCACTCAAAATCCGCAGCGACCTCTTGGAGGCTGAAAGGCGCTGCCTCTAATTTTCCGCAGGATGTTTAACCTGTTTGTCATTCATAGCCTTAAGTGTTTGTTCCTTTTCATATTGGTGCTGGTTATGTGGTACAAATGCCGGTGTAGAGGGGTAAAATCCACTGGGTGCATTCACTTGTGAATAAAATACTTGAGACGTCTGCTGTCGCCCGATCTTTTGGTTGCCGGCAGAATCATTTCCTTGTGAAGGAAAGTTCGCATTTGGTACCGTTTGAAAATTGTTCCGCGGTCCTCTATTCTGTGAAAAGTTGTTCTGATGTGCTGGGTGGCCTCCGCCTTGCCCATGCCACTTGCTATTTTTCGACCTATAACTTTGATTGTACACTGGTCCATTTGAAAAATTACCAATCGTTTGTGGAGAATTTCCATACTGCTCCGGTGCAGAATTAAAGGGTGGGTTTCCGTACTGATGTTGTACCTGGTGGTTGTAAATTGGGTGGTATCTCTGCTGATTACTGTAATTGGTTTTCTGCTTCCATTTAAAGTTATTGCCATTTGCGTTTTGATAACCGCTGGCAGGTTGGTAACAGCGGTCGCAGTAGCTCGCTCTCTCCTTGGGCGCATTGTTGTCCGCGTGCGATGCATTCTGCTGGCTGCCAGGGAAGAATTTGCCGCTGCCAACCTTGGAGCGCACATCCTCGCTAATTAAATCTAAGGAATCCAACACAGAAAGGAATACATCCGTGTCTTCTTCGGACACATTTACTAATTTCTCTCTAATAGACACAGGGAGTTTGCTTTTGAGAATCATAATTACGTCCTTGGAAGAAATCGGAGAATCCCAGAATTTAATTTTTGCTAGATACTTCTCAAAGTATCGCCGGAGACTTCCATGCTTCTCATTGAAAATTTCCGCACCATACACCTCCTTCCTTAATCTTTGCTGTACCCCATTACTCCAAAATTTTGCCAAGAACATTTTCTCAAACTCTTCATAATTCCTACACGTGTCTACCATTTCCGTTCCCCATAATGCTGCATCACCAGAAATAAAGCCAGTGACGAACTGAATACGCTGTCTGTCGGTCCAGCTCCTGGGAAATATGCCGGAAAAATTCTTTAGGAACACGATGGGGTGTATTTCTCGCTTCTGCGGATGAAAAACAGGAAAAGTGCGATGCTTAATCACACTTTCCTCTTGCATTAAACTCACAATTGTGGGCGGATCATTTATTTTCCCTACTCGGGACTCAACAGGACTGTTGTTTTGCATGTAATCAGGCGGTGAACAATAAGGAGTTGACTGACATTCGTCACCGTCTAAAGAGTTGTTCCCTATAGTTTGCGTATGCGTGTGCGGATTTTCTACACAGTTTCTCAGCATTCTGACTTCGTCCACTACTTGCTGCTTCCACTCGGGAAGATCCCGTGTAAGTGTCCTCCGAATCTGTCCCAATTCAGAAACTACTGTGTCTCCCGACTTACCAGGAGCAGCTAAGATTTCATAAGTTACATCCTTGACAGTCTCCCTAAGCTCCTCCCTGACCTTCTTTTCGATAAAAATATCTTTACCCTTTATCCATTCACCGTAGTGTTCCGACAATGCCTCCGCGTGTGCTTTCACGGTGCTCTTAACCTGTTCTTCAATATTGATTGAGTCTATCTGCCTCGACAGATCCTCCACTACACCTTCAATGTCAGATACTGCATTTCTAACTGAGTTTATTTCTTTGGTAGCTGCCTGAATTTTTGTGTTTAATGTTCCAGATACTTCAGCTATTTCACTTTTCACCTGTTTCTGCATTTTCTGAATTTGATCACTGATCTTAGTTTGCACCTCACCCAAATGAGGTATTTAATTCAGCCGTAATTTCTTTATGCAGATCTGTTTTGATTGTGCCTAGCTGCGTTTTTAATGATTCGCTTACAGCATCTAATCGGGCGTTAACAGTCTCATTTTGTGTTTTTATAGTCTCATTTACTGCGTCAAACTGTTGTTTCAGCATTTCCATTAACGCACCGAGGTCATTTGTAGCTGCAGCGGGAAGAATTTGGACTTTAGGGTCACTTTCCCCTGTTACAGACATGGTTAGTTCAGTTTCCACACGGGAACCTACCGTTCGCGATCGTAAAGGGTATGGAATACTATTAACGTCTTCACTCCCGTCTCCTGTTGTCACCTGTCTCTGTTTACTATCTGCCATTTTCGTTAGTAAATCACGTGCTACGTAAGGCTTTCGTCGTTTGTCAGTGACGTGGTGAGTCCGCTAAGAGCACCACTCTCGCGTGAGCAACAAATGAAATTCTATCTGGCAAGAAGACAAGATGGAACCTAACCGTTTCAGACAAATGAATGAAGATGCTCTTCACTGCAAATTGCGCACACTATCCACCATGTTGAAAATGCAATACAGGTATACTAACAATGGGGAGAAATAATTTCTATTATCAGACTACGAAGAATTTTACTTCGAAAGATAAAATAAAGCAGATTTTCTATAGCGGGAAGGAGATAGAAAGGATGTGGATCGACTTGGAAAAGCAACGTTGCTACTGAAGCACTACACTGCGTATGCAAAATTCTGACTTACTTTTTGATGGCTTGATTACCGCTATGTTGTCTCAGCAAATTCACGTCTCTTTTCTTTTCTCTCGGTAATTAAACTGCATTATTGACCGTTATTCTCACAGAGATACGATGTGTACATGAAACGACAGAACATTTATTAACACAAGCACATAGAAAATTTTCCAAGAATTTGAACTAATTTTTGGTCACGTCCCTGTTCGGGCGCCAAGTGTGATGTTACAAAATAGAAGTGATGTTGCTATTCAATGGAAAGTTGGAAATTGAGATTTAACTAACTGTTTTATCAATCACAATTGGCGTAAGAATCATGGATTGACCATTGTCATAAAATATTGCATTATGAGATGTGAATAGTTTTTACTTGCGGTTTCGCGTGGCTTGAGGCAGTCACAACTAGCGTGCTATTGATTAAGAAGTTGCGTTATCGTCTTTCTAATTACTTCATGATCGTAGATACGATCATACCCGGTTGTGAAGTTATTGTTATGACAAAAAAAATTTCCTAAGGGACCAGAAAGTTCTTAAGGGCGCCAAAACAACTGTAACATCACACAAAAGAGAAATTCAATATTAAAGCTGATGCAAGAAGACGATAAAACAGTTTTCTTTTTATCAATGTAACCCGCACATTGGACTGCTGATCTTGGAGTCTGTAATATTAGCAAAATGCATAATTAAAATGAAAATAATACTGAGGAGATAATAGAAATGAGCACTGCTAAATGATTCAGTATTCCCAGACCAAATATTTATTATAACTAAAACATATATCGTACCTTAAGCTTAATACAACAATGACGGTAGATTTTTTATGTCTGTATCATGTCCATTTAGCGCTCTTTTATATAGCCATTGTCTTCTTTGAGTCGCTCGTGCGTCGTCACGGTAAGTTATAACAGTTCTTTACACTTCACCCAACTCAGACATACACGTTTTTATACATTTAGTAAAAATTAGATCAGACTGCCACAAATCTGCGTCCGTCTTACTTCAGAAAAACAGTACAAGTCTTCTTAGCGCTCAAGGCTTCATTTGTTCTCCAGCGAACAAAATAGTGAAGGATCGTATTTCTATCCGTATTTTTCTGTTACATCACTAGAAAATTCCACCGTCGCTATGCGACGCCTCATTATACATTAATCATTATTTACAAACAAGTATTTGCCTTCTGGCTGAAAGTATTAACTACTCGTATTTGCTGTTTTAATGAAGTCAAAAATAGCGAATATCTCAGACACTGGCTATAGATTCCGAAGCTTTACTTCAGGTTTACTGTATCCCTTGGACCTTCTTATTGACGATGAAACACAGAAATTGCATCGGAATTAAATACAAAAGGCACAATGCCGACTTAAGTACAAGAAGACTGACACTCCTTACTGACTATGTTTTGAACCATTCCTGAGACACTAGTTATAAACTCCGATGCTTTACTTCAGGTTTACTGTATCGCTTGGACCTTCTTATTGACGTTGAAACACAGAAATTGCATCGGAATTAAATACAAAATGCACAAAGCAGAATTAAGTACAAGAAGACTGACTCTTCTTACTGTCTATGAATTGAAACATTCCTGTGACACTAGTTATAGATTCCGATGCTTCACTCCAGGTTTACTGTATCCCTTGGACCTTCTTATTGACGATGAAACACAGAAATTGCATCGGAATTAAATACAAAAATCACAATGCCGACTTAAGGACAAGAAGACTAACTCTTGTTACTGACTTTGTTCTGAACCATTTCTGTGACACTAGTTATAGATTCCGATGCTTCGCTTCAGGTTTATTGTATTCCTCTGACATTCTTATTGACGATGAAACACAGAAATTGCATCGGGATTAAATAGAAAAGGCACAATGCCGACTTAAGTACAAGAAGACTGACTCTTCTTACTGACTATGTTTGAACCATTCCTGTGACACTAGCTATGGATTCCGATGCTTCACTTCAGGTTTACTGTATCCCTCTGACCTTCTTATTGATGATGAAACACAGAAATTGCATCGGAATTAAATACAAAAGGCACAATGCCGACTTAAGTAAAAGAAGTCTGACTCTTCTTACAGTCTATGATTTGAACCATTCCTGTGACACTAGTTATAGATTCCGATGCTTCACTCCAGGTTTACTGTATCGGTTGGACCTTCATATTGACGATGAAACACTGAAATTGCATCAGAATTAGATAGAAAATGCACAATGATGACTTAAGTACAATAAGACTGACTATTCTTACTGACTATGTTTTGAACCATTCCTGTGACACTAGTTATAGATTCCGATGCTTCACTCAAGGTTTACTGTATCCCTTGGACCTTCTTACTGACGATGAAACACAGAAATTGCATCGGAATTAATTACAAAATGCACAACGCCGACTTAAGGACAAGAAGACTGACTCTTCTTACTGGCTATGATTTGAACCATTCCTGTGACACTAGCTATAGATTCCGATACTACACTTCAGGTTTATTGTATCCCTCTGACCTTCTTATTGACCATGAAACACAGAAATTGCATCGGAATTAAATAGAAGAGGCACAATGTCGACGTAAGTACAAGAAGACTGACTCTTCTTACGGTCAATGTTTTGAACCATTCCTGTGACACTAGTTATAGATTCCGATGCTTCACTCCAGGTTTACTATATCCCTTGGACATTCTTATTGACGATGAAACACAGAAATTGCATCGGAATTAAATAAAAAGGCACAATGCCGACTTAAGGACAAGAAGACTGACTCTTCTTACTGACTTTGTTTTGAACCATTCCTGTGACACTTGTTATAGATTCCGTTGCGTCACTCCAGGTTTACTGTATCCCTTGGACCTTCTTATTAAACGATGAAACACAGAAATTGCATCGGAATTAATTACAAAAGGCACAATGCCGACTTAAGTACAAGAAGACTGACTCTTCTAACTGACTATGTTTCGAACCATTCCTGTGACACTAGCTATAGATTCCGAAGCTTCACTTCAGGTTTACTGTATCCCTTGGACCTTCGTATTGACGATGAAACACAGAAATTGCATCGGAATTAAATACAAAAGGCACAATGCCGAATTAAGTACAACAAGAATGACTCTTCTTACTGACTATGTTTTGCACCATTCGTGTGACACTAGTTATCGATTCCAATGCTTCACTTCAGGATTACTGTATCCCTCTGACACTCTTATTGACGATGAAACACAGAAATTGCACCGGAATTAAATAGAAAAGGCACAATGCCGACTTAAGTACAAGAAGACAGACTCTTCTGACTGTCTATGTTTTGAACCATCCCTGTGACACTAGTTATAGATTCCTATGCTTCACTCCAGGTTTACTGTATCCCTTGGTCCTTCTTATTGACGATGAAACGCAGAAATTGCATCGGAATTAAATACAAAAGGCAAAATGCCGACTTAAGTACAAGAAGACTGACTCTCCTTACTGACTATGTTTTGAACCATTCCAGTGACACTAGTTATATATTCCGATGCTTCACTTCAGGTTTACTGTATCCCTTGGACCGTCTTATTGACGATGAAACACAGAAAATGCATCGGAATGAAATACGAAAGGCACAATGCCGACTTAAGTACAAGAAGACCGACTCTTCCTACTGACTATGTTTTGAACCATTCCTGTGACACCCGTTATAGATTTCGACGCTTCACTTGATGTTTACTGTATCCCTTGGAACTTGTTATTGACGATGAAACACAGAAATTGCATCGGAATTAATTACAAAAGGCACAACGCCGACTTAAGGACAAGAAGACTGACTTTTCTAACTGCCTATGATTTGAACCATTCCTGTGACACTAGCTATAGATTCCGATGCTTCACTTCAGGTTTACTGTATACCTCTGACCTTCTTATTGACCATGAAACACAGAAATTGCATCGGAATTAAATAGAAAAGGCACAATGTCGACGTAAGTACAAGAAGACTGACTCTTCTTACTGTCTATGTTTTGAACCATTCCTGTGAAACTAGTTATAGATTCCGATGCTTCACTCCAGGTTTACTATATCCCTTGGACATTCTTATTGACGATGAAACACAGAAATTGCATCGGAATTATATAAAAAGGCACAATGCCGACTTAAGGACAAGAAGACTGACTCTTCTTACTGACTTTGTTTTGAACCATTCCTGTGACACTAGTTATAGATTCCGTTGCGTCACTCCAGGTTTACTGTATCCCTTGGACCTTCTTATTAAACGATGAAACACAGAAATTGCATCGGAATTAATTACAAAAGGCACAATGCCGACTTAAGTACAAGAAGACTGACTCTTCTAACTGACTATGTTTCGAACCATTCCTGTGACACTAGCTATAGATTAGGAAGCTTCACTTCAGGTTTACTGTATCCCTTGGACCTTCTTATGGACGATGAAACACAGAAATTGCATCGGAATTAAATACAAAAGGCACAATGCCGAATTAAGTACAACAAGAATGACTCTTCTTACTGACTTTGCTTTGAACCATTCCTGTGACACTAGTTATCGATTCCAATGCTTCACTTCAGGATTACTGTATCCCTCTGGCACTCTTATTGACGATGAAACACAGAAATTGCACCGGAATTAAATAGAAAAGGCACAATGCCGACTTAAGTACAAGAAGACAGACTCTTCTGACTGTCTATGTTTTGAACCATCCCTGTGACACTAGTTATAGATTCCGATGCTTCACTCCAGGTTTACTGTATCCCTTGGTCCTTCTTATTGACGATAAAACACAGAAATTGCATCGGAATTAAATACAAAAGGCACAATGCCGACTTAAGTACAAAAAGACTGACTCTCCTTACTGACTATGTTTTGAACCATTCCAGTGACACTAGTTATAAATTCCGATGCTTCACTTCAGGTTTACTGTATCCCTTGGACCTTCTTATTGACGATGAATCATAAAAAATGCATCGGAATGAAATACGAAAGGCACAATGCCGACTTAAGTACAAGAAGACCGACTCTTCCTACTGACTATGTTTTGAACCATTCCTGTGACACCCGTTATAGATTCCGACGCTTTACTTGATGTTTACTGTATCCCTTGGAACTTGTTATTGACGATGAAACACAGAAATTGCATCGGAATTAAATACTAAAGGCACAATGCCGAATTAAGTACAAGAAGACTGACTCTTCTTACTGTCTATGTTTTGAACCATTACTGTGACACTAGTTACAGATTCCGATGCTTCACTCCAGGTTTACTGTATCCCTTGGACCTTCTTATTGACGATGAAACACAGAAATTGCATCGGAATTATATACAAAAGGCGCAGTGCCGACTTAAGGACAAGAAGACTGACTCTTCTTACTGACTATGTTTTGAACCATTCCTGTGACACTAGCTATAGATTCCGATGCTTCACTTCAGGTTTACTGTATCCCTTGGACCTTCTCATTGACGATGAAACACAAAAATTGCATCGGAATTAAATACAAAAGGCAAAATGCCGTCTGAAGTACACGAAGAACGACTCTTCTTACTGTCTATGATTTGAACCGTTCCTGTGACACTAGTTACAGATTCCGATGCTTCACTCCAGGTTTACTGTATCCCTCTGAAATTCTTATTCATGATGAAACACAGAAATTGCATCGGAATTAAATACAAAAGGCATAATGCCGAATTAAGTTCAAGAAGACTGACTCTTCTTACTGTCTATTTTTGTACCAGTCCTGTGACACTAGTTATGGATTCCGATGCTTCACTCCAGGTTTACTGTATCCCTTGGACCTTCTTATTAACGATGAAACACACAAATTGCATCGGAATTAAATACAAAAGGAACAATGCCGACTTAAGTAAAAGAAGTCTGACTCTTCTTACTGTCTATGATTTGAACGATTCCTGTGACACTAGTTATAGATTCCGATGCTTCACTCCAGGTTTACTGTATCGGTTGGACCTTCATATTAACGATGAAACACAGAAATTACATCAGAATTAGATAGAAAATGCTCAATGATGACTTAAGTACAATAAGACTGACTATTCTTACTGACTATGATTTGAACCATTCCTGTGACCCTAGTTAATGAATCTGATGCTTCACTCCAGGTTTACTGTATCCCTTGGACCTTCTTATTAAACGATGAAACACAGAAATTGCATCGGAATTAATTACAAAAGGCACAATGCCGACTTAAGTACAAGAAGACTGACTCTTCTAACTGAGTATGCTTTGAACCATTCCTGTGACACTAGCTATAGATTCCGAAGCTTCACTTCAGGTTTACTGTATCCCTTGGACCTTCTTATTGACGATGAAACACAGAAATTGCATCGGAATTAAATACAAAAGGCACAATGCCGACTTAAGGACAAGAAGACTGACTCTTCTTACTGACTTTGTTTTGAACCATTCCTGTGACACTAGTTATAGATTCCGATGCTTCACTTCAGGTTTATTGTATCACTCTGACCTTCCTATTGACGATGAAACACAGAATTTGCATCGGAATTAAATAGAAAAGGCACAATGTCGACGTAAGTACAAGAAGACTGACTCTTCTTACTGTCTATGTTTTGAACCATTCCTGTGAAACTAGTTATAGATTCCGATGCTTCAGTCCAGGTTTTCTATATCCCTTGGACATTCTTATTGACGATGAAACACAGAAATTGCATCGGAATTAAATAATAAAGGCACAATGCCGACTTACGTACAAAAAGACTGACTCTTCTTACTGACTATGTTTTGAACCATTCCATTGACACTAGTTATAGATTCCTATGCTTTACTCAAGGTTTACTGTATCCCTTGGACCTTCTTATTGACGATGAAACACAGAAATTGCATCGGAATTAAATACAAAAGGCACAATGCCGACTTAAGTACAAGAAGACTGACTCTTCTTACTGTCTATGTTTTGAACCATCCCTGTGACACTAGTTACAGATTCCGATGCTTCACTCCAGGTTTACTGTATCCCTTGGTCCTTCTTATTGACGATGAAACACAGAAATTGCATCGGAATTAAAAACAAAAGGCACAATGCCGACTTAAGAACAAGAAGACTGACACTCCTTACTGACTATGTTTTGAACCATTCCTGTGACACTAGTTATAAACTCCGATGCTTCACTTCAGGTTTACTGTATCGCTTGGCCCTTCTTATTGACGATGAAACACAGAAATTGCATCGGAATTAAATACAAAATGCACAAAGCAGAATTAAGTACAAGAAGACTGACTCTTCTTACTGGCTATGATTTGAACCATTCCTGTGACACTAGCTATAGATTCCGATACTTCACTTCATGTTTATTGTATCCCTCTGACCTTCTTATTGACCATGAAACACAGAAATTGCATCGGAATTAAATAGAAAAAGCACAATGTCGACGTAAGTACAAGAAGACTGACTCTTCTTACTGTCTATGTTTTGAACCATTCCTGTGACACTAGTTATAGATTCCGATGCTTCACTCCAGGTTTACTATATCCCTTGGACATTCTTATTGACGATGAAACACAGAATTTGCATCGGAATTAAATAAAAAGGCACAATGCCGACTTAAGGACAAGAAGACTGACTCCTCTTACGGACTTTGTTTTGAACCATTCCTGTGACACTAGTTATTGATTCCGTTGCGTCACTCCAGGTTTACTGTATCCCTTGGACCTTCTTATTAAACGATGAAACACAGAAATTGCATCGGAATTAATTACAAAAGGCACAATGCCGACTTAAGTACAAGAAGACTGACTCTTCTAACTGACTATGTTTCGAACCATTCCTGTGACACTAGTTATCGATTCCAATGCTTCACTTCAGGATTACTGTATCCCTCTGACACTCTTATTGACGATGAAACACAGAAATTGCACCGGAATTAAATAGAAAAGGCACAATGCCGACTTAAGTACAAGAAGACAGACTCTTCTGACTGTCTATGCTTTGAACCATCCCTGTGACACTAGTTATAGATTCCTATGCTTCACTCCAGGTTTACTGTATCCTTTGGTCCTTCTTATTGACGATGAAACACAGAAATTGCATCGGAATTAAATACAAAAGGCACAATGCCGACTTAAGTACAAGAAGACTGACTCTCCTTACTGACTATGTTTTGAACCATTCCAGTGACACTAGTTATAAATTCCGATGCTTTACTTCAGGTTTACTGTATCCCTTGGACCTTCTTATTGACGATGAAACACAGAAAATGCATCGGAATGAAATACGAAAGGCACAATGCCGACTTAAGTACAAGAAGATCGACTCTTCCTACTGACTATGTTTTGAACCATTCCTGTGACACCCGTTATAGATTCCGACGCTTCACTTGATGTTTACTGTATCCCTTGGAACTTGTTATTGACGATGAAACACAGAAATTGCATCGGAATTAATTACAAAAGGCACAACGCCGACTTAAGGACAAGGAGACTGACTTTTCTAACTGGCTATGATTTGAACCATTCCTGTGACACTAGCTATAGATTCCGATGCTTCACTTCAGGTTTATTGTATCCCTCTGACCTTCTTATTGACCATGAAACACAGAAATTGCATCGGAATTAAATAGAAAAGGCACAATGTCGACGTAAGTACAAGAAGACTGACTCTTCTTACTGTCTATGTTTTGAACCATTCCTGTGACACTAGCTGTAGATTCCGAAGCTTCACTTCAGGTTTACTGTATCCCTCTGATCTTCTTATTGACGATGAAACACAGAAATTGCATCGGAATTAAATACAAAAGGCAAAATGCCGTCTGAAGTACACGAAGAACGACTCTTCTTACTGTCTATGATTTGAACCGTTCCTGTGACACTAGCTACAGATTCCGATGCTTCACTCCAGGTTTACTGTATCCCTCTGACCTTCTTATTCATGATGAAACACAGAAATTGCATCGGAATTAAATACAAAAGGCACAATGCCGCATTAAGTTCAAGAAGACTGACTCTTCTTACTGTCTATTTTTCAACCAGTCCTGTGACACTAGTTATGGATTCCGATGCTTCACTCCAGGTTTACTGTATCCCTTGGACCTTCTTATTGACGATGAAACACAGAAATTGCATCGGAATTAAATACAAAAGGAACAATGCCGACTTAAGTAAAAGAAGTCTGACTCTTCATACTGTCTATGATTTGAACGATTCCTGTGACACTAGTTATAGATTCCGATGCTTCACTCCAGGTTTACTGTATCGGTTGGACCTTCATATTAACGATGAAACACAGAAATTGCATCAGAATGAGATAGAAAATGCTCAATGATGACTTAACTACAATAAGACTGACTATTCTTACTGACTATGATTTGAACCATTCCTGTGACCCTAGTTATAGAATCCGATGCTTCACTCCAGGTTTACTGTATCCCTTGGACCTTCTTATTAAACGATGAAACACAGAAATTGCATCGGAATTAATTACAAATAGCACAATGCCGACTTAAGTACAAGAAGACTGACTCTTCTAACTGACTATGCTTTGAACCATTCCTGTGACACTAGCTATAGATTCCGAAGCTTCACTTCAGGTTTACTGTATCCCTTGGACCTTCTTATTGACGATGAAACACAGAAATTGCATCGGAATTAAATACAAAAGGCACAATGCCGACTTAAGGACAAGAAGACTGAGTCTTCTTACTGACTTTGTTTTGAACCATTCCTGTGACACTAGTTATAGATTCCGATGCTTCCCTTCAGGTTTATTGTATCACTCTGACCTTCCTATTGACGATGAAACACAGAATTTGCATCGGAATTAAATAGAAAAGGCACAATGTCGACGTAAGTACAAGAAGACTGACTCTTCTTACTGTCTATGTTTTGAACCATTCCTGTGAAACTAGATATAGACTCCGATGCTTCACTCCAGGTTTTCTATATCCCTTGGACCTTCTTATTGACGATGAAACACAGAAATTGCATCGGAATTAAATAATAAAGGCACAATGCCGACTTACGTACAAAAAGACTGACTCTTCTTACTGACTATGTTTCGAACCACTCCATTGACACTAGTTATACATTCCGATGCTTTACTCAAGGTTTACTGTATCCCTTGGACCTTCTTATTGACGATGAAACACAGAAATAGCATCGGAATTAAATACAAAAGGCACAATGCCGACTTAAGTACAAGAAGACTGACTCTTCTTACTGTCTATGTTTTGAACCATCCCTGTGACACTAGTTACAGATTCCGATGCTTCACTCCAGGCTTACTGTATCCCTTGGTCCTTCTTATTGACGATGAAACACAGAAATTGCATCGGAATTAAAAACAAAAGGCACAATGCCGACTTAAGAACAAGAAGACTGACTCTCCTTACTGACTATGTTTTGAACCATTCCTGTGACACTAGTTATCAACTCCGATGCTTCACTTCAGGTTTACTGTATCGCTTGGACCTTCTTATTGACGATGAAACACAGAAATTGCATCGGAATTAAATACAAAATGCACAAAGCAGAATTAAGTACAAGAAGACTCACTCTTCTTACTGTCAATGTTCTGAACCTTTCCTGTGACACTAGTTATAGATTCCGATGCTTCACTCCAGGTTTACTGTATCCCTCTGACCTTCTTACTGACGATGAAACACAGAAATTGCATCGGAATTAAATAGAAATGGCACAATGCCGACTTAAGTACAAGAAGACTGACTCTTCTTACTGTCTATGCTTTGAACCATCCCTGTGACACTAGTTAATGATTCCGATGCTTCACTCCAGGTTTTGCTGTATCCCTTGGTCCTTCTTATTGCGATGAAACACAGAAATTGCATCGGAATTAAATACAAAAGGCACAATGCCGACTTAAGTACAAGAAGACCGACTCTCCTTACTGATTATGTTTTGAACCATTCCTGTGACACTAGTTATAAATTCCTATGCTTCACTTCAGGTTTACAGTATCCCTTGGACCATCTTATTGACGATGAAACACAGAAAATGCATCGGAATTAAATTCAAAAGGCACAATGCCGACTTAAGTACATGAAGAAAGACTCTTCCTACTGACTATGTTTTGAACCATTCCGTGACACCCGTTGTAGATTCCGATGCTTCACTTGAGGTTTACTGTATCCCTTGGACCTTCTTATTGACGATGAAACACAGAAATTGCATCGGAAATAAATACAAAAGGCACAATGCTGACTTAAGTACAAGAAGACTGACACTCCTTACTGACTATGATTTGAACCAATCTTGTGACACTAGTTATAAACTCCGATGCTTCACTTCAGGTTTACTGTATCGCTTGGACCTTCTTATTGACAATGAAACACAGACATTGCATCGGAATTAAATACAAAATGCACAAAGCAGAATTAAGTACAAGAGGACTGACTCTTCTTACTGTCTATGTTTTGAACCATTCCTGTGACACTAGTTATAGATTCCGATGCTTCACTCCAGGTTTACTGCATCCCTTGGACCTTCTTATTGATGATGAAACATAGAAATTGTACCGGAATTTAATACAAAAGGCACAATGGCCACTTAAGGACAAGAAGACTGACTCTTCTTACTGACTTTGTTTTGAACCATTCCTGTGACACTAGTTATAGATTCCGATGCTTCACTTCAGGATTACTGTATCCCTCTGACCTTCTTACTGACGATGAAACACAGAAATTGCATCGGAATTAAATAGAAAAGGCACAATGCCGACTTAAGAACAAGAAGACTGACTCTTCTTACAGTCTAGTTTTGAACCATTCCATTGACACTAGTTATAGATTCCGAAGCTTCACTCCAGGTTAACTGTATCC
Source organism: Schistocerca piceifrons (assembly GCF_021461385.2). NCBI lineage: Eukaryota > Metazoa > Arthropoda > Insecta > Orthoptera > Acrididae > Schistocerca > Schistocerca piceifrons. The sequence goes on along the minus strand of NW_025728377.1, from coordinate 81,252 downwards.
CTTGGACCTTCTTATTGATGATGAAACACAGAAATTGCACCGGAATTAAATACAAAAGGCACAATGGCCACTTAAGGACAAGAAGACTGACTCTTCTTACTGACTTTGTTTTGAACCATTCCTGTGACACTAGTTATAGATTCCGATGCTTCACTTCAGGTTTATTGTATCCCTCTGACCTTCTTATTGACGATGAAACACAGAAATTGCATCGGAATTCAATAGAAAAGGCACAATGCCGACTTAAGTACAAGAAGACAGACTCTTCTTACTGACTATGTTTTGAACCATTCCTGTGACACTAGTGATAGATTCCGATGCTTCACTCCAGGTTTACTGTATCCCTTGGTCCTTCTTATTGACGAAGAAACACAGAAATTGCATCGGAATTAAATACAAAAGGCACAATGCCGACTTAAGAACAAGACGACTGACACTCCTTACTGACTATGTTTTGAACCATTCCTGTGACACTAGTTATAAACTCGGATGCTTCACTACAGGTTTACTGTATCGCTTGGACCTTCTTATTGACGATGAAACACAGAAATTGCATCGGAATTAAATACAAAATGCACAAAGCAGAATTAAGTACAAGAAGACTGACTCTTCTTACTGACTATGTTTTGAACCATTCCTGTGACACTAGTTATAAATTCCGATGCTTCACTTCAGGTTTACAGTAGCCCTTGGACCATCTTATTGACGATGAAACACAGAAAATGCATCTGAATTGAATACAAAAGGCACAATGCCGAATAAGTACATGAAGACCGACTCTTCCTACTGACTATGCTTTGAACCATTCCTGTGACATCCGTTATAGATTCCGAAGCTTCACTTGAGGTTTACTGTTTCCCTTGGACCTTCTTATTGACGATGAAACACAGAAATTGCATCGGAAATAAATACAAAAGGCACAATGCTGACTTAAGTACAAGAAGACTGACACTCCTTACTGACTATGTTTTGAACCATTCCTGTGACACTAGTTATAAACTCCGATGCTTCACTACAGGTTTACTGTATCGCTTGGACCTTCTTATTGACGATGAAACACAGAAATTGCATCGGAATTAAATACAAAATGCACAAAGCAGAATTAAGTACAAGAAGACTGACTCTTCTTACTGTCTATGTTCTGAACCATTCCTGTGACACTCGTTATAGATTCCGATGCTTCACTCCAGGTTTAATGTATCCCTTGGACCTTCTTATTGATGATGAAACACAGATATTGCACCGGAATTAAATACAAAAGGCACAATAGCCACTTAAGGACAAGAAGACTGACTCTTCTTACTGACTTTGTTTTGAACCACTCCTGTGACACTAGTTATAGATTCCGATGCTTCACTTCAGGTTTATTGTATCCCTCTGACCTTCGTATTGACGATGAAACACAGAAATTGCATCGGAATTAAATAGAAAAGGCACAATGCCGACTTAAGTACAAGAAGACTGACTGTTCTTACTGACTATGTTTTGAACCATTCCTGTGACACTAGTTATAGATTCCGAAGCTTCACTTCAGGATTACTGTATCCCTCTGACCTTCTTATTGACGATGAAACACAGATATTGCATCGGAATTAAATAGAAATGGCACAATGCCGACTTAAGTACAAGAAGACTGACTCTTCTTACAGTCTATGTTTTGAACCATCCCAGTGACACTAGTTATAGATTCCGATGCTTCACTCCAGGTTTACTGTATCTCTTGGTCCTTCTTATTGACGACGAAACACAGAAATTGCATCGGGATTAAATACAAAAGGCACAATGCCGTCTTAAGTACAAGAAGACTGACTCTCCTTACAGACTATGTTTTGAACCATTCCTGTGACACTAGTCATAAATTCCGATGCTTCACTTCAGGTTTACTGTATCCCTTAGACCTTCTTATTGACGATGAAACACAGAAAATGCATCAGAATTAAATACAAAAGGCACAATGCCGACTTAAGTACATGAAGACCGACTCTTCCTACTGACTATGATTTGAACCATTCCTGTGACACCCGTTATACATTCCGATGCTTCACTTGAGGTTTACTGTCTTCCTTGGACCTTCTTATTGACGATGCAACACAGAAATTGCATTGGAATTAAACACAAAAGGCACAATGCCGACATAAGTACAAGAAGACTAACTCTTCTTACTGTCTATGTTTAGAACCATCCCCGTGACACTAGTTATAGATTCCGATGCTTCACTCCAGGTTTACCGTATCCCTTGGACCTTCTTATTGACGATGAAACGCAGAAATTGCATCGGAATTAATTACAAAAGGCACAATGCCGACTTAAGGACAAGAAGACTGACTCTTCTTACTGACTATGTTTGAAGCATTCCTGTGACACTAGCTATAGATTCCGATGCTTCACTTCAGGTTTATTGTATCCCTTGGACCTTCATATTGACGATGAAACACAGAAATTGCATCGGAATTAAATAGATAAGGCACAATGTCGACGTAAGTACAAGAGGACTGACTCATCTTACTGTCTATGTATTGAACCATTCCTGTGACACTAGTTATAGATTCCGATGCTTCACTCCAAGTTTACTATATCCCTTGGACTTTCTTATTGACGATGAAACACAGAAATTGCATCAGAATTAAATAGAAAAGGCACAATGCCGACTTAAGTACAAGAAGACTGACTCTTCTTACTGTCTATGTTTAGAACCATCCCCGTGACACTAGTTATAGATTCCGATGCTTCACTCCAGGTTTACTGTATCCCTTGGTCCATCTTATTGACGATGAAACACAGAAATTGCATCGGAATTAAATACAAAAGGCACAATGCCGACATAAGTACAAGAAGACTAACTCTCCTTACTGACTATGCTTCGAACCATTCCTGTGACACTAGGTATAAACTCCGATGCTTCGCTTCAGGTTTACTGTATCGCTTGGACCTTCTTATTGACGATGAAACACAGAAATTGCATCGGAATTAAATACAAAATGCACAAAGCAGAATTAAGTGCAAGAAGACTCACTCTTCTTACTGTCTATGTTTTGAACCATTCCTGTGACACTAGTTGTAGATTCCGATGCTTCACTCCAGGTTTACTGTATCCCTTGGACCTATTTATTGACGATGAAACACAGAAATTGCATCGGAATTAAATACAAAAGTCATAATGCCGACTTAAGGACAAGAAGACTGACTCTTCTTACTGACTTTGTTTTGAACTATTCTTGTGACACTTGTTATAGATTCCGATGCTTCACTTCAGGTTTATTGTATCCCTCTGACCTTCTTATTGACGATGAAACACAGAAATTGCATCGGAATTAAATAGAAATGACACAATGCCGACTTAAGTGCAAGAAGACTGACTCTTCTTATTGACTATGTTTTGAACCATTCCTGTGACACTAGTTACAGATTCCGATGCTTCACTTCAGGATTACTGTATCCCTCTGACCTTCTTATTGACGATGAAACACAGAAATTGCATCGGAATTAAATAGAAAATGCACAATGCCGACTTAAGTACAAGAAGACTGACTCTTCTTACTGTCTATGTTTTGAACCTCCCTGTGACACTAGTTATAGATTCCGATGCTTCACTCCAGGTTTACTGTATCCCTTGGTCCTTCTTATTGACGATGAAACACAGAAATTGCATCGCAATTAAATACAAAAGGCACAATGCTTACTTAAGTACAAGAAGACTGACTCTCCTTACTGACTATGTTTTGAACCATTCCTGTGACACTAGTTATAAATTCCGATGCTTCACTTCAGGTTTACTGTATCCCGTGGACCTTCTTATTGACGATGAAACACAGAAAATGCATCGGAATTAAATACAAAAGGCACAAAGCCGACTTAAGTACATGAAGACCGACTCTTCCTACTGACAATGCTTTGAACCATTCCTGTGACACCCGTTATAGATTCCGATGCTTCAGTTGAGGTTTACTGTATCCCTTGGACCTTCTTATTGACGATGAAACACAGAAATTGCATCGGAATTAAATACAAAAGGCACATGCCGAATTAAGTACAAGAGGACTGACTCTTCTTACTGTCTATGTTTTGAGCCATTCCTATGACACTAGTTATAGATTCCGATGCTTCACTCCAGGTTTACTGTATCCCTTGGACCTTCTTATTGACGATGAAACACAGAAATTGCATCGGAATTAAATAGAAAAGGCACAATGCCGACTTAAGGACAAGAAGACTGACTCTTCTTACTGACTATGTTTTGAACCATTCCTGTGACACTAGCTATAGATTCCGATGCTTCACTTCAGGTTCACTGTATCCCTCTGACCTTCTTATTGACGATGAAACAAAGAAATTGCACCGGAATTAAATACAAAAGGCAAAATGCCGGCTGAAGTACACGAAGACTGGACTCTTCCTACCGTCTATGATTTGAACCATTCCTGTGACACTAGTTACAGATTCCGATGCTTCACTCCACGTTTACTGTATCCCTCGGACCTTCTTATTGACGATGAGACACAGAAATTGCATCGTAATTAAATACAAAAGGCACAACGCCGACTTAAGTACAAGAAGACTAACTCTTCTTACTGACTATGTTTTAAACCATTCCTGTGACACTAGTTATGGATTCCGATGCTTCACTTAAGGTTTACTGTATCCCTCTGACCTTCTTATTGACGATGAAACACAGAAATTGAATCGGAATTAAATACAAAAGGCACAATGCCGAATTAAGTTCAAGAAGACTGACTCTTCTTACTGTCTATATTTTTACCAGTCCTGAGACACTAGTTATAAACTCCGATGCTTCACTCCAGGTTTACTGTATCCCTTGGACCTTCTTATTGACGGAGATACACAGAAATTCCATCGGAATTAAATACAAAAGGCACAATGCCGACATAAGTACAAGAAGACTAACTCTCCTTACTGACTATGCTTCGAACCATTCCTGTGACACTAGGTATAAACTCCGATGCTTCGCTTCAGGTTTACTGTATCGCTTGGACCTTCTTATTGACGATGAAACACAGAAATTGCATCGGAATTAAATACAAAATGCACAAAGCAGAATTAAGTGCAAGAAGACTCACTCTTCTTACTGTCTATGTTTTGAACCATTCCTGTGACACTAGTTGTAGATTCCGATGCTTCACTCCAGGTTTACTGTATCCCTTGGACCTATTTATTGACGATGAAACACAGAAATTGCATCGGAATTAAATACAAAAGTCATAATGCCGACTTAAGGACAAGAAGACTGACTCTTCTTACTGACTTTGTTTTGAACTATTCTTGTGACACTTGTTATAGATTCCGATGCTTCACTTCAGGTTTATTGTATCCCTCTGACCTTCTTATTGACGATGAAACACAGAAATTGCATCGGAATTAAATAGAAATGACACAATGCCGACTTAAGTGCAAGAAGACTGACTCTTCTTATTGACTATGTTTTGAACCATTCCTGTGACACTAGTTACAGATTCCGATGCTTCACTTCAGGATTACTGTATCCCTCTGACCTTCTTATTGACGATGAAACACAGAAATTGCATCGGAATTAAATAGAAAATGCACAATGCCGACTTAAGTACAAGAAGACTGACTCTTCTTACTGTCTATGTTTTGAACCTCCCTGTGACACTAGTTATAGATTCCGATGCTTCACTCCAGGTTTACTGTATCCCTTGGTCCTTCTTATTGACGATGAAACACAGAAATTGCATCGCAATTAAATACAAAAGGCACAATGCTTACTTAAGTACAAGAAGACTGACTCTCCTTACTGACTATGTTTTGAACCATTCCTGTGACACTAGTTATAAATTCCGATGCTTCACTTCAGGTTTACTGTATCCCGTGGACCTTCTTATTGACGATGAAACACAGAAAATGCATCGGAATTAAATACAAAAGGCACAAAGCCGACTTAAGTACATGAAGACCGACTCTTCCTACTGACAATGCTTTGAACCATTCCTGTGACACCCGTTATAGATTCCGATGCTTCAGTTGAGGTTTACTGTATCCCTTGGACCTTCTTATTGACGATGAAACACAGAAATTGCATCGGAATTAAATACAAAAGGCACATGCCGAATTAAGTACAAGAGGACTGACTCTTCTTACTGTCTATGTTTTGAGCCATTCCTATGACACTAGTTATAGATTCCGATGCTTCACTCCAGGTTTACTGTATCCCTTGGACCTTCTTATTGACGATGAAACACAGAAATTGCATCGGAATTAAATAGAAAAGGCACAATGCCGACTTAAGGACAAGAAGACTGACTCTTCTTACTGACTATGTTTTGAACCATTCCTGTGACACTAGCTATAGATTCCGATGCTTCACTTCAGGTTCACTGTATCCCTCTGACCTTCTTATTGACGATGAAACAAAGAAATTGCACCGGAATTAAATACAAAAGGCAAAATGCCGGCTGAAGTACACGAAGACTGGACTCTTCCTACCGTCTATGATTTGAACCATTCCTGTGACACTAGTTACAGATTCCGATGCTTCACTCCACGTTTACTGTATCCCTCGGACCTTCTTATTGACGATGAGACACAGAAATTGCATCGTAATTAAATACAAAAGGCACAACGCCGACTTAAGTACAAGAAGACTAACTCTTCTTACTGACTATGTTTTAAACCATTCCTGTGACACTAGTTATGGATTCCGATGCTTCACTTAAGGTTTACTGTATCCCTCTGACCTTCTTATTGACGATGAAACACAGAAATTGAATCGGAATTAAATACAAAAGGCACAATGCCGAATTAAGTTCAAGAAGACTGACTCTTCTTACTGTCTATATTTTTACCAGTCCTGAGACACTAGTTATAAACTCCGATGCTTCACTCCAGGTTTACTGTATCCCTTGGACCTTCTTATTGACGGAGATACACAGAAATTCCATCGGAATTAAATACAAAAGGCACAATGCCGACCTAAGTAAAAGAAGTCTGACTCTTCTTACTGTCTATGATTTGAACCATTCCTGTGACACTAGTTATAGATTCCGATGCTTCACTCAAGGTTTACTGTATCCCTTGGACCCTCTTATTGACGATGAAACACAGAAATTGCAGCGGAATTAATTACAAAAGGCACAATGCCGACTTAAGGACAAGAAGACTGACTCTTCTTACTGACTATATTTTGAACCATTCCTGTGACACTAGTTTTGGATTCCGATGCTTCACTTCAGGTTTACTGTATCCCTCTGACCATCGTATTGACGCTGAAACACAGAAATTGCATCGGAATTAAATAGAAAAGCCACAATGTCGACGTAAGTACAAGAAGACTGACTCTTCTTACTGTCTATGTTTTGAACCATTCCTGTGACACTAGTTATAGATTCCGATGCTTCACTCCAGGTTTACTATATCCCTTGGACCTTCTTATTGACGATGAAACACAGAAATTGCATCGGAATTAAAAAGAAAAGGCGCAATGCCGACTTAAGTACAAGAAGACTGACTCTTCTTAGTGACTATGTTTTGAACCATTCCTGTGACACTAGTTATAGATTCCGTTGCTTTACTTCAGGATTACTGTATCCCACTGACCTTCTTATTGACGATGAAACCTAGAAATTGCATCGGAGTTAAATACAAAAGGCACAATGCCGACTTAAGAACAAGAAGACTGACTCTTCTTACTGTCTATGTTTTGAACCATTCCTGTGACACTAGTTATAAATTCCGATGCTTCACTTCAGGTTTACTGTATTCCTTGGACCTTCTTATTGACGATGAAACACAGAAATTGCATCGGAATTAAATACAAATTGCACAAAGAATTACGTACAAGAAGACTGACTCTTCTTACTGTCTATGATTTGAACCATTCCTGTGACACTAGTTATAGAATCCGAAGCTTCACTCCATGTTTACTATATCCCTTGGACCTTCTTATTGACGATGAACCACAGAAATTGCATCGGAATTAAATAGAAAAGGCACAATGCCGAATTACGGACAAGAAGACTGGATCTTCTTACTGACTTTGTTTTGAACCATTCCTGTGACACTAGTTATAGATTCCGATGCTTCTCTTCAGGTTTATTATATCCCTCTGTCCTTCTTATTGACGATGAAACACAGAAATTGCATCGGAATTAAATAGAAAAGGCACAATGTCGACGTAAGTAAAAGAAGACTGACTCTTCTTACTTTCTATGATTGAACCATTCCTGTGACACTAGTTATAGATTCCGATGATCCACTCAAGGTTTACTGTATCCCCTGGCCCTTCTTATTGACGATGAACCACAGAAATTGCAGCGGAATTAATTACAAAAGGCACAATGCCGACTTAAGGACAAGAAGACTGACTCTTCTTACTGACTATATTTTGATCCATTCCTGTGACACTAGTTTTGGATTCCGATGCTTCACTTCAGGTTTATTGTATCCCTCTGACCTTCGTATTGACGATGAAACACAGAAATTGCATCGGAATTAAATAGAAAAGCCACAATGTCGACGTAAGTACAAGATGACTGACTCTTCTTACTGTCTATGTTTTGAACCATTCCTCTGACACTAGTTATAGATTCCGATGCTTCACTCCAGGTTTACTATATCCCTTGGACCTTCTTATTGACGATGAAACACAGAAATTGCATCGGAATTAAAAAGAAAAGGCGCAATGCCGACTTAAGTACAAGAAGACTGACCCTTCTTAGTGACTATGTTTTGAACCATTCCTGTGACACTAGTTATAGATTCCGATGCTTCACTCCAGCATTACTGTATCGGTTCGACCTTCATATTGACGATGAAACAGAGAAATTGCATCAGAATTAAATAGAAAATGCACAATGCCAAATTACGGACAAGAAGACTGGATCTTCTTGCTGACTTTGTTTTGAACCATTCCTGTGCCACTAGTTATAGATTCCGAAGCTTCTCTTCAGGTTTATTGTATGCCTCTGACCTTCTTATTGACGATGAAACACAGAAATTGCATCGGAATTAAATAGAAAAGGCACAATGTCGACGTAAGTACAAGAAGACTGACTCTTCTTACTGTCTATGATTTGAACCATTCGTGTGACACTAGTTATAGATTCCGATGCTTCACTCAAGGTTTACTGTATCCCTTGGACCTTCTTATTGACGATGAAACACAGAAATTGCAGCGGAATTAATTACAAAAGACACAATGCCGACTTAAGGACAAGAAGACTGACTCTTCTTACCGACTATATTTTGAGCCATTCCTGTGTCACTAGTTTTGGATTCCGATGCTTCACGTCAGGTTTATTGTATCCCTCTGACCTTCGAATTGACGATGAAACACAGATATTGCATCGGAATTAAATAGAAAAGCCACAATGTCGACGTAAGTACAAGAAGACCGACTCTTCTTACTGTCTATGTTTTGAACCATTCCTGTGACACTAGTTATAGATTCCGATGCTTCACTCCAGCTTTACTATATCCCTTGGACCTTCTTATTGACGATGAAACACAGAAATTGCATCGGAATTAAAAAGAAAAGGCGCAATGCCGACTTAAGTACAAGAAGTTTGACTCTTCTTAGTGACTATGTATTGAACCATTCCTGTGACAATAGTTATAGATTCCGATGCTTTACTTCAGGATTACTGTACCCCACTGACCTTCGTATTGACGATGAAACCTAGAAATTGCATCGGAGTTAAATACAAAAGGCACAATGCCGACTTAAGTACATGAAGACTGACTTTTCTTACTGTCTATGTTTTGAACCATTCCTGTGACACTAGTTATAAATTCCGATGCTTCACTTCAGGTTTACTGTATCCCTTGGACCTTCTTATTGACGATGAAACACAGAAATTGCATCGGAAATAAATACAAAAGGCACAAAGCAGAATTAAGTACAAGAAGACTGACTCTTCTTACTGTCTACGTTTTGAACCATTCCTGTGACACTAGTTATAGAATCCGATGCTTCACTCCAGGTTTACTATTACCCTTGGAACTTCTTATTGGCGATGAAACACAGAAATTGCATCGGAATTAAATAGAAAAGGCACAATGCCGACATACGGACAAGAAGACTGGAGCTTCTTACTGACTTTGTTTTGAACCATTCCTGTGACACTAGTTATAGATTCCGATGCTTCTCTTCAGGTTTATTGTATCCCTCTGACCTTCTTATTGACGATGAAACACAGAAATTGCATCGGAATTAAATAGAAAAGGCACAATGTCGACGTAAGTACAAGAAGACTGACTCTTCTTACTGTCTATGATTTGAACCATTCTTGTGACACTAGTTATGGATTCCGATGCTTCACTCAAGGTTTACTGTATCCCTTGGACCTTCTTATTGACGATGAAACACAGAAATTGCAGCGGAATTAATTACAAAAGGCACAATGCCGACTTAAGGACAAGAAGACTGACTCTTCTTACTGACTATATTTTGAACCATTCCTGTGACACTAGTTTTGGATTCCGATGCTTCACTTTAGGTTTATTGTATCCCTCTGACCTTCGTATTGACGATGAAACACAGAAATTGCATCGGAATTAAATAGAAAAGCCACAATGTCGACGTAAGTACAAGAAGACTGACTCATCTTACTGTCTATGTTTTGAACCATTCCTGTGACAATAGTAATAGATTCCGAAGCTTCACTCCAGGTTTACTATATCCCTTGGACCTTCTTATTGACGATGAAACACAGAAATTGCATCGGAATTAAAAAGAAAAGGCGCAATGCCGACTTAAGTACAAGAAGACTGACTCTTCTTACTGTCTATGATTTGAACCATTCCTGTGACACTAGTTATAGATTCCGATGCTTCACTCAAGGTTTACTGTATCCCATGGACCTTCTTATTGACGATGAAACACAGAAATTGCAGCGGAATTAATTACAAAAGGCACAATGCCGACTTAAGGACAAGAAGACTGACTCTTCTTACTGACTATATTTTGAACCATTCTTGTGACACTAGTTTTGGATTCCGATGCTTCACTTCAGGTTTATTGTATCCCTCTGACCTTCGTATTGACGATGAAACACAGAAATTGCATCGGAATTAAATAGAAAAGCCACAATGTCGACGTAAGTACAAGAAGACTGACTCTTCTTACTGTCTATGTTTGAACCATTCCTGTGACACTAGTTATAGATTCCGATGCTTCACTCCAGGTTTACTATATCCCTTGGACCTTCTTATTGACGATGAAACACAGAAATTGCATCGGAATTAAAAAGAAAAGGCGCAATGCCGACTTAAGTACAAGAAGACTGACTCTTCTTAGTGACTATGTTTTGAACCATTCCTGTGACACTAGTTATAGATTCCGATGCTTTACTTCAGGATTACTGTATCCCACTGACCTTCTTATTGACGATGAAACCTAGAAATTGCATCGGAGTTAAATACAAAAGGCACAATGCCGACTTAAGTACAAGAAGACTGACTCTTCATACTGTCTATGTTTTGAACCATTCCTGTGACACTAGTTATAAATTCCAATGCTTCACTTCAGGTTTACTGCATCCCTTGGACCTTCTTATTGACGATGAAACACAGAAATTGCATCGGAATTAAATACAAAAGGCACAAAGCAGAATTAAGTACAAGAAGACTGACTCTTCTTACTGTCTATGTTTTGAACCATTCCTGTGACACTAGTTATACAATCCGATGCTTCACTCCAGGTTTACTATATCCCTTGGACCTTCTTATTGACGATGAAACACAGAAATATCATCGGAATTAAATAGAAAAGGCACAATGCCGACTTAAGTACAAGAAGACTGGCTCATCTTACTGACTATGTTTTGAACCATTCCATTGACACTATTTATAGATTCCGATGCTTCACTCCATGTTTACTGTATCACTTGGACCTCCTTATTGACGATGAAACACAGAAATTGCATCGGAATTAAATAGAAAATCACAATGCTGACTTAAGTACAAGAAGACTGACTCTTCTTACTGACTATGTTTCGAACCATTCCTGTGACACTAGTTATAGATTCCGATGCTTCACTTCATGTTTACTGTATCCCTTGGACCTTCTTATTTACGGTGAAACACAGAAAATGCATCGGAATTAAATACAAATGGCACAATGCCGACTTATGTACATGAAGACCGACTCTTCCTACTGACTATGTTTTGAACCAATCCTGTGACACTAGTTATAGATTCCGATGCTTCACATCTGGTTTATTGTATCCCTCTGACCTTCTTATTCACGATGAAAGACAGAAATTGATCGGAATGAAATAGAAAAGGCACAATGCCGACTTAAGTACATGAAGACTGACTCTTCTTACTGACTATGTTTTGAACCCTTCCTGTGACACTAGTTATAAATTCCGATGCTTCACTTCAGGTTTACTGTATCCCTTGGACCTTCTTATTGACGATGAAACACAGGAAATGCATCGGAATTAAATACAAAAGGCACAATGCCGACTTAAGTACAAGAAGACTGACTCTCCTTACTGACTATGTTTCGAACCATTCCTGTGACACTAGTTATAGATTCCGATGCTTCAATTTAGGTTTACTGTATCCCTTGGTCCTTCTTAATGACGATGAAACAAAGAAATTGCATCGGAGTTAAATACAAAAGGCACAATGCCGACGTAAGTACAAGAAGACTGACTCTCCTTACTGAGTATGTTTTGAACCCTTCCTGCGACACTAGTTATAAATTCCGATGCTTCACTCCAGGTTTACTGTATCCCTTGGTCCTTCTTAGTGACGATGAAACACAGAAATTGCAACGGAATTAAATACAAAAGGCACAATGCCGAATTAAGTACAAGAAGACTGACTCTTCTTACTGTCTATGTTTTGAACCATTCCTGTGATACTAGTTATAGATTCCGATGCTTCACTCCTGGATTACTGTACCCCTTGGACCTTCATATTGACGATGAAACACAGAAATTGCCTCAGAATTAAATAGAAAATGCACAATGATGACTTAAGTACAATAAGACTGACTATTCTTACTGACTATGTTTTGAACAATTCCTGGGACACTAGTTATAGATTCCGATGCTTTACATCAGGATTACTGTATCCCTCTGACATTCTTATTGACGATGAAACACAGAAATTGCATCGGAGTTAAATACAAAAGGCACAATGCCGACTTAAGTACAAGAAGACTGACTCTTCTTACTGTCTATGTTTGAACCATTCCTGTGACACTCGTTATAAATTCCGATGCTTCACTTCAGGTTACTGTATCCCTTGGACCTTCTTATTGACGATGAAACACAGAAATTGCATCGGAATGAAATACAAAAGGCACAAAACAGAATTAAGTACAAGAAGACTGACTCTTCTTACTGTCTATGTTTTGAACCATTCCTATGACACTAGTTTTAGAATCCGATGCTTCACTCCAGGTTTACTATATCCCTTGGACCTTCTTATTGACGATGAAACACAGAAATTGCATCGGAATTAAATAGAAAAGGCACAATGCCGACTTAAGTACAAGAAGACTGGCTCATCTTACTGACTATGTTTTGAACCATTCCATTGACACTATTTATAGATTCCGATGCTTCACTCCATGTTTACTGTATCCCTCTGACCTTCATATTGACGATGAAACACAGAAATTGCATCGGAATTAAATAGAAAAGGCACAATGCCGAATTAAGTTCAAGAAGACTGACTCTTCTTACTGTCTGTTTTTGAACCAGTCCTGTGACACTAGTTATAGACTCCGATGCTTCACTCTAGGTTTACTGTATCCCTTGGTCCTTCTTATTGACGATGAAACACAGAAATTGCATCGGAATTTAATACAAAAGGCACAATGCCGACTTAAGGACAAGAAGACTAACTCTTCTTACTGACTATGTTTTGAACCATTCCTGTGACACTAGTTATAGATTCCGATGCTTCACTTCAGGTTTACTGTATCCCTTGGACCTTCTTATTTACGATGAAACACAGAAAATGCATCGGAATTAAATACAAATGGCACAATGCCGACTTATGTACATGAAGACCGACTCTTCCTACTGACTATGTTTGATCCAATCCTGTGACACCTGTTATAGATTCCGATGCTTCACTTGAGGTTCACTGTATCCTTTGGACCTTCTTAGTGACGATGAGACACAGAAATTGCAACGGAATTAAATACAAAAGGCACAATGCCGAATTAAGTACAAGAAGACTGACTCTTCTTACTGTCTATGTTTTGAACCATTCCTGTGATACTTGTTATAGATTCCGATGCTTCACTCCTGGTTTACTGTATCTCTTGGACCCTCTTATTGACGATGAAACACAGAAAATGCATCGGAATTAAATACAAAAGGCACAATGCCGACTTAACTACATGAAGACCGAATCTTCTTACTGACTATGTTTTGAACCATTCCTGTGACACTAGTTATAGATTCCGAAGCTTCACTCCAGGTTTACTGTATCCCTTGGACCTTCTTATAGACGATGAAACACAAAAATTGCATCGGAATTAAATACAAAAGGCTAAATGCCGACTGAAGTACACGAAGACTGACTCTTCTTACTGACTATGATTTGAACCATTCCTGTGACACTAGTTACGGATTGCGATGCTTCACTACAGGTTTACTGTATCCCTTGGACCTTCTTATTGACGATGAAACACAGAAATTGCATCGGAATTAAATACAAAAGGCACAATGCCGACTTAAGTACAAGAAGACTAACTCTTCTTACTGACTATGTTTTGAACCATTCCTTTGACACTAGTTATAAATTCCGATGCTTCACTTCAGGTTTACTGTATCCCTTGGAACATCATATTGACGATGAAACACAGAAAATGCATCGGAATTAAATACAAAAGGCACAATGCCGATTTAAGAACAAGAGGACTGACTCTTCTTACTGTCTATGATTTGAACCATTCCATTGACACTAGTTACAGATTCCGGTGCTTCACCTCAGGTTTACTGTATCCCTTGGACCTTCTTATTGCCAATGAAACACAGAAATTGCATCGGAATTAAATACAAAAGGCAAAATGCCGACTTAAGTACACGAAGACTGACTCTTCTTACTGTCTATGTTATGAAACATTCCTGTGACACTAGTTATAGATTCCGATGCTACACTCCAGGTTTACTGTATCCCTTGGACCTTCTTATTAGTGATGAAACACAGAAATTGCATCGGAATTAAATACAAAAGGCACAATGCATACTTAAGGACAAGAAGACTGACTCTTCTTACTGACTTTGTTTTAAACCATTCCTGTGACACTAGTTATAGATTCCGATGCTTCAGGTTTATTGTATCCCTCTGACCTTCTTATTGACGATGAAACACAGAAATTGCACGGAATTAATTACAAAACGCACAATGCCGACTTAAGTAAAAGAAGTCTGACTCCTCTTACTGTCTATGATTTGAACCATTCCTGTGACACTAGTTATAGATTCCGATGCTTCACTCCAGGTTTACTGTATCCCTTGGACCTTCATATTGACGATGAAACACAGAAATTTCATCAGAATTAAATAGAAAATGCACAATGATGACTTAAGTATAATAAGACTGAATATTCTAACTGACTATGTTTGAACCATTCCTGTGAAACTAGTTATCGATTCCGATGCTTCACTTCAGGATTACTGTATCCCTCTGACCTTCTTATTGACGATGAAGCACAGAAATTGCATCGGAGTTAAATACAAAAGGCACAATGCCGACTTAAGTACAAGAAGACTGACTCTTCTTACTGTCTATGCTTTGAATTATTCCTGTGACACTAGTTATAATTTCCGATGCTTCACTTCAGGTTTACTGTATCCCTTGGACCTTCTTATTGACGATGAAACACAGAAATTGCATCGGAATTAAATACAAAAGGCACAAAGCAGAATTAAGTACAAGAAGACTGACTCCTCTTACTGTCTATGTTTTGAACCATTCCTGTGACACTAGCTCTAGATTCCGATGCTTCACTACAGGTTTCAGGTTTACTGTACCGCTCTCACCTTCTTATTGACGATGAAACACAGAAATTGCATCGGAATTAAATACAAAAGCCACAAAGCAGAATTAGGTACAAGAAGACTGACTCTTCTTACTGTCTATGTTTTGAACCATTTCTGTGACACTAGTTATAGATCCGATGCTTAACTTCAGGTTTACTGTATACCTTGGACCTTCTTATTGACGATGAAACACAGAAATTGCATCGGAATTAAATACAAATGGCACAATGACGACTTAAGTACAAGAAGACTGACTCTTCCTACTGTCTATGTTTTGAAATATTCCTGTGACACTAGTTATAGATTCCGATGCTTCACTCCAGGTTTACTGTATCCCTTGGCCTTCGTATTGACGATGAAACACAGGAATTGCATCGGAATTAAATACAGAAGGCACAATGCCGAATTAAGTTCAAGAAGACAAACTCTTACTTTTGAACCAGTCCTGTGACACTAGTTATAGACTCCGATGCTTCACTCCAGGTTTACTGTATCCCTTGGTCCTTCTTATTGACAATGAAACACAGAAATTGCATCGGAATTAAATACAAAAGGCAAAATGCCGACTGAAGTACACGAAGATTGGCTCTTCTTACTGTCTATGATTTGAACCATTCCTGTGACACTAGTTACAGATTCAGATGCATCACTCCAGGTTTACATTATCCCTTGGACCTTCTTATTGACGATGAGACACAGAAATTGCATCGGAATTAAATACAAAAGGCACAACGCCGACTTAAGTACAACAAGACTAACTCTTGTTACTGACTATGATTTGAACCATTCCTGTAACACTAGTTATGGATTCCGATGCTTCACTTCAGGTTTACTGTATCCCTCTGACCTTCTTATTGACGATTAAACACAGAAATTGCATCGGAATTAAATACAAAAGGCACAATGCTGACTTACGGACAAGAAGACTGACTCTTCTTATTGACTTTGTTTTCAACCATTCCTGTGACACTAGTTATAGATTCCGATGCTGCACATCAGGTTTATTGTATCCCTCTGACCTTCTTATTGACGATGAAAGACAGAAATTGATCGGAATTAAATAGAAAAGGCACAATGCCGACTTAAGTACATGAAGACTGACTCTTCTTACTGACTATGTTTGAACCATTCCTGTGACACTAGTTATAGATTCCGATGCTTCACTCCAGGTTTACTGTATCACTTGGACCTTCGTATTGACAATGAAACACAGAAATTGCATCGGTATTAAATACAAAGGCACAATGCCGACTTAAGTAGACGAAGACTAACTCTTCTTACTGACTTTGTTTTGAACCATTCCTGTGACACTAGTTATGGATTACGATGCTTCACTTCAGGTTTACTGTGTCCCTCTGACCTTCTTATTGACGATGAAACACAGAAATTGCATCGGAATTAAATACAAACGGCACAATGCCGACTTAAGTACAAGAAGACTGACTCTTCCTACTGTCTATGTTTTGAACCATTCCTGTGACACTAGTTATAGATTCCGGTGCTTCACTTCAGGTATACTGTATCCCTTGGACCTTCTTATTGACGATGAAACACAGAAAATGTATCGGAATTAAATACAAAAGGCACAATGCTGACTTATGTACATGAAGACCGACTCTTCCTACTGACTATGTTTTGAACCAATCCTGTGACACCCGTTATAGATTCCGATGCTTCACTTGAGGTTTACTGTGTCCCTTGGACCTTCTTATTGCCGATGAAACACAGAAATTGCATCGGAATTAAATACAAAAGGCACAATGCCGACGTAAGTACAAGAAGACTGACTCTTCTTACTGTCTATGTTTGAACCATTCCTGTGACACTAGTTATAGATTCCGATGCTTCACTCCAGGTTTACTATATCCCTTGGACCTTCTTATTGACGATGAAACACAGAAATTGCATCGGAATTAAAAAGAAAAGGCGCAATGCCGACTTAAGTACAAGAAGACTGACTCTTCTTAGTGACTATGTTTTGAACCATTCCTGTGACACTAGTTATAGATTCCGATGCTTTACTTCAGGATTACTGTATCCCACTGACCTTCTTATTGACGATGAAACCTAGAAATTGCATCGGAGTTAAATACAAAAGGCACAATGCCGACTTAAGTACAAGAAGACTGACTCTTCATACTGTCTATGTTTTGAACCATTCCTGTGACACTAGTTATAAATTCCAATGCTTCACTTCAGGTTTACTGCATCCCTTGGACCTTCTTATTGACGATGAAACACAGAAATTGCATCGGAATTAAATACAAAAGGCACAAAGCAGAATTAAGTACAAGAAGACTGACTCTTCTTACTGTCTATGTTTTGAACCATTCCTGTGACACTAGTTATACAATCCGATGCTTCACTCCAGGTTTACTATATCCCTTGGACCTTCTTATTGACGATGAAACACAGAAATATCATCGGAATTAAATAGAAAAGGCACAATGCCGACTTAAGTTCAAGAAGACTGGCTCATCTTACTGACTATGTTTTGAACCATTCCATTGACACTATTTATAGATTCCGATGCTTCACTCCATGTTTACTGTATCACTTGGACCTCCTTATTGACGATGAAACACAGAAATTGCATCGGAATTAAATAGAAAATCACAATGCTGACTTAAGTACAAGAAGACTGACTCTTCTTACTGACTATGTTTCGAACCATTCCTGTGACACTAGTTATAGATTCCGATGCTTCACTTCATGTTTACTGTATCCCTTGGACCTTCTTATTTACGGTGAAACACAGAAAATGCATCGGAATTAAATACAAATGGCACAATGCCGACTTATGTACATGAAGACCGACTCTTCCTACTGACTATGTTTTGAACCAATCCTGTGACGCTAGTTATAGATTCCGATGCTTCACATCTGGTTTATTGTATCCCTCTGACCTTCTTACTCACGATGAAAGACAGAAATTGATCGGAATGAAATAGAAAAGGCACAATGCCGACTTAAGTACATGAAGACTGACTCTTCTTACTGACTATGTTTTGAACCCTTCCTGTGACACTAGTTATAAATTCCGATGCTTCACTTCAGGTTTACTGTATCCCTTGGACCTTCTTATTGACGATGAAACACAGGAAATGCATCGGAATTAAATACAAAAGGCACAATGCCGACTTAAGTACAAGAAGACTGACTCTCCTTACTGACTATGTTTCGAACCATTCCTGTGACACTAGTTATAGATTCCGATGCTTCAATTTAGGTTTACTGTATCCCTTGGTCCTTCTTAATGACGATGAAACAAAGAAATTGCATCGGAGTTAAATACAAAAGGCACAATGCCGACGTAAGTACAAGAAGACTGACTCTCCTTACTGAGTATGTTTTGAACCCTTCCTGTGACACTAGTTATAAATTCCGATGCTTCACTCCAGGTTTACTGTATCCCTTGGTCCTTCTTAGTGACGATGAAACACAGAAATTGCAACGGAATTAAATACAAAAGGCACAATGCCGAATTAAGTACAAGAAGACTGACTCTTCTTACTGTCTATGTTTTGAACCATTCCTGTGATACTAGTTATAGATTCCGATGCTTCACTCCTGGATTACTGTACCCCTTGGACCTTCATATTGACGATGAAACACAGAAATTGCCTCAGAATTAAATAGAAAATGCACATGAATGACTTAAGTACAATAAGAACTGACTATTCTTACTGACTATGTTTTGAACAATTCCTGGGACACTAGTTATAGATTCCGATGCTTTACATCAGGATTACTGTATCCCTCTGACATTCTTATTGACGATGAAACACAGAAATTGCATCGGAGTTAAATACAAAAGGCACAATGCCGACTTAAGTACAAGAAGACTGACTTTTCTTACTGTCTATGTTTGAACCATTCCTGTGACACTCGTTATAAATTCCGATGCTTCACTTCAGGTTACTGTATCCCTTGGACCTTCTTATTGACGATGAAACACAGAAATTGCATCGGAATGAAATACAAAAGGCACAAAACAGAATTAAGTACAAGAAGACTGACTCTTCTTACTGTCTATGTTTTGAACCATTCCTATGACACTAGTTTTAGAATCCGATGCTTCACTCCAGGTTTACTATATCCCTTGGACCTTCTTATTGACGATGAAACACAGAAATTGCATCGGAATTAAATAGAAAAGGCACAATGCCGACTTAAGTACAAGAAGACTGGCTCATCTTACTGACTATGTTTTGAACCATTCCATTGACACTATTTATAGATTCCGATGCTTCACTCCATGTTTACTGTATCCCTCTGACCTTCATATTGACGATGAAACACAGAAATTGCATCGGAATTAAATAGAAAAGGCACAATGCCGAATTAAGTTCAAGAAGACTGACTCTTCTTACTGTCTGTTTTTGAACCAGTCCTGTGACACTAGTTATAGACTCCGATGCTTCACTCTAGGTTTACTGTATCCCTTGGTCCTTCTTATTGACGATGAAACACAGAAATTGCATCGGAATTTAATACAAAAGGCACAATGCCGACTTAAGGACAAGAAGACTAACTCTTCTTACTGACTATGTTTTGAACCATTCCTGTGACACTAGTTATAGATTCCGATGCTTCACTTCAGGTTTACTGTATCCCTTGGACCTTCTTATTTACGATGAAACACAGAAAATGCATCGGAATTAAATACAAATGGCACAATGCCGACTTATGTACATGAAGACCGACTCTTCCTACTGACTATGTTTGATCCAATCCTGTGACACCTGTTATAGATTCCGATGCTTCACTTGAGGTTCACTGTATCCTTTGGACCTTCTTAGTGACGATGAGACACAGAAATTGCAACGGAATTAAATACAAAAGGCACAATGCCGAATTAAGTACAAGAAGACTGACTCTTCTTACTGTCTATGTTTTGAACCATTCCTGTGATACTTGTTATAGATTCCGATGCTTCACTCCTGGTTTACTGTATCTCTTGGACCCTCTTATTGACGATGAAACACAGAAAATGCATCGGAATTAAATACAAAAGGCACAATGCCGACTTAACTACATGAAGACCGAATCTTCTTACTGACTATGTTTTGAACCATTCCTGTGACACTAGTTATAGATTCCGAAGCTTCACTCCAGGTTTACTGTATCCCTTGGACCTTCTTATAGACGATGAAACACAAAAATTGCATCGGAATTAAATACAAAAGGCTAAATGCCGACTGAAGTACACGAAGACTGACTCTTCTTACTGACTATGATTTGAACCATTCCTGTGACACTAGTTACGGATTGCGATGCTTCACTACAGGTTTACTGTATCCCTTGGACCTTCTTATTGACGATGAAACACAGAAATTGCATCGGAATTAAATACAAAAGGCACAATGCCGACTTAAGTACAAGAAGACTAACTCTTCTTACTGACTATGTTTTGAACCATTCCTTTGACACTAGTTATAAATTCCGATGCTTCACTTCAGGTTTACTGTATCCCTTGGAACATCATATTGACGATGAAACACAGAAAATGCATCGGAATTAAATACAAAAGGCACAATGCCGATTTAAGTACAAGAGGACTGACTCTTCTTACTGTCTATGATTTGAACCATTCCATTGACACTAGTTACAGATTCCGGTGCTTCACCTCAGGTTTACTGTATCCCTTGGACCTTCTTATTGCCAATGAAACACAGAAATTGCATCGGAATTAAATACAAAAGGCAAAATGCCGACTTAAGTACACGAAGACTGACTCTTCTTACTGTCTATGTTATGAAACATTCCTGTGACACTAGTTATAGATTCCGATGCTACACTCCAGGTTTACTGTATCCCTTGGACCTTCTTATTAGTGATGAAACACAGAAATTGCATCGGAATTAAATACAAAAGGCACAATGCATACTTAAGGACAAGAAGACTGACTCTTCTTACTGACTTTGTTTTAAACCATTCCTGTGACACTAGTTATAGATTCCGATGCTTCAGGTTTATTGTATCCCTCTGACCTTCTTATTGACGATGAAACACAGAAATTGCACGGAATTAATTACAAAACGCACAATGCCGACTTAAGTAAAAGAAGTCTGACTCCTCTTACTGTCTATGATTTGAACCATTCCTGTGACACTAGTTATAGATTCCGATGCTTCACTCCAGGTTTACTGTATCCCTTGGACCTTCATATTGACGATGAAACACAGAAATTTCATCAGAATTAAATAGAAAATGCACAATGATGACTTAAGTATAATAAGACTGAATATTCTAACTGACTATGTTTGAACCATTCCTGTGAAACTAGTTATCGATTCCGATGCTTCACTTCAGGATTACTGTATCCCTCTGACCTTCTTATTGACGATGAAGCACAGAAATTGCATCGGAGTTAAATACAAAAGGCACAATGCCGACTTAAGTACAAGAAGACTGACTCTTCTTACTGTCTATGCTTTGAATTATTCCTGTGACACTAGTTATAATTTCCGATGCTTCACTTCAGGTTTACTGTATCCCTTGGACCTTCTTATTGACGATGAAACACAGAAATTGCATCGGAATTAAATACAAAAGGCACAAAGCAGAATTAAGTACAAGAAGACTGACTCCTCTTACTGTCTATGTTTTGAACCATTCCTGTGACACTAGCTCTAGATTCCGATGCTTCACTTCAGGTTTCAGGTTTACTGTACCGCTCTCACCTTCTTATTGACGATGAAACACAGAAATTGCATCGGAATTAAATACAAAAGCCACAAAGCAGAATTAGGTACAAGAAGACTGACTCTTCTTACTGTCTATGTTTTGAACCATTTCTGTGACACTAGTTATAGATCCGATGCTTAACTTCAGGTTTACTGTATACCTTGGACCTTCTTATTGACGATGAAACACAGAAATTGCATCGGAATTAAATACAAATGGCACAATGACGACTTAAGTACAAGAAGACTGACTCTTCCTACTGTCTATGTTTTGAAATATTCCTGTGACACTAGTTATAGATTCCGATGCTTCACTCCAGGTTTACTGTATCCCTTGGCCTTCGTATTGACGATGAAACACAGGAATTGCATCGGAATTAAATACAGAAGGCACAATGCCGAATTAAGTTCAAGAAGACTAACTCTTACTTTTGAACCAGTCCTGTGACACTAGTTATAGACTCCGATGCTTCACTCCAGGTTTACTGTATCCCTTGGTCCTTCTTATTGACAATGAAACACAGAAATTGCATCGGAATTAAATACAAAAGGCAAAATGCCGACTGAAGTACACGAAGATTGGCTCTTCTTACTGTCTATGATTTGAACCATTCCTGTGACACTAGTTACAGATTCAGATGCATCACTCCAGGTTTACATTATCCCTTGGACCTTCTTATTGACGATGAGACACAGAAATTGCATCGGAATTAAATACAAAAGGCACAACGCCGACTTAAGTACAACAAGACTAACTCTTGTTACTGACTATGATTTGAACCATTCCTGTAACACTAGTTATGGATTCCGATGCTTCACTTCAGGTTTACTGTATCCCTCTGACCTTCTTATTGACGATGAAACACAGAAATTGCATCGGAATTAAATACAAAAGGCACAATGCTGACTTACGGACAAGAAGACTGACTCTTCTTATTGACTTTGTTTTCAACCATTCCTGTGACACTAGTTATAGATTCCGATGCTGCACATCAGGTTTATTGTATCCCTCTGACCTTCTTATTGACGATGAAAGACAGAAATTGATCGGAATTAAATAGAAAAGGCACAATGCCGACTTAAGTACATGAAGACTGACTCTTCTTACTGACTATGTTTGAACCATTCCTGTGACACTAGTTATAGATTCCGATGCTTCACTCCAGGTTTACTGTATCACTTGGACCTTCGTATTGACAATGAAACACAGAAATTGCATCGGTATTAAATACAAAGGCACAATGCCAACTTAAGTAGACGAAGACTAACTCTTCTTACTGACTTTGTTTTGAACCATTCCTGTGACACTAGTTATGGATTACGATGCTTCACTTCAGGTTTACTGTGTCCCTCTGACCTTCTTATTGACGATGAAACACAGAAATTGCATCGGAATTAAATACAAACGGCACAATGCCGACTTAAGTACAAGAAGACTGACTCTTCCTACTGTCTATGTTTTGAACCATTCCTGTGACACTAGTTATAGATTCCGGTGCTTCACTTCAGGTATACTGTATCCCTTGGACCTTCTTATTGACGATGAAACACAGAAAATGTATCGGAATTAAATACAAAAGGCACAATGCTGACTTATGTACATGAAGACCGACTCTTCCTACTGACTATGTTTTGAACCAATCCTGTGACACCCGTTATAGATTCCGATGCTTCACTTGAGGTTTACTGTGTCTCTTGGACCTTCTTATTGCCGATGAAACACAGAAATTGCATCGGAATTAAATACAAAAGGCACAATGCCGAATTAAGTACAAGAAGACTGACTCTTCTTACTGTCTATGTATTGAACCATTCCTGTGACACTAGTTATAGATTCCGATGCTTCACTCCTGGTTTACTGTATCCATTGGACCCTCTTATTGACGATGAAACACACAAAATGCATCGGAATTAAATACAAAAGGCACAATGCCGACTTAAGTACATGAAGACCGAATCTTCCTACTGACTATGTTTTGAACCATTCCTGTGACACTAGTTATAAAATTCCGATGCTTAACTCCAGGTTTGCTGTATCCCTTGGACCATCTTATTGACGATGAAACACAAAAATAGCATCGGAATTAAATACAAAAGGCAAAATGACGACTGAAGTACACGAAGACTGACTCTCCTTACTGACTATGATTTGAACCATTCCTGTGACACTAGTTACGGATTCCGATGCTTCACTCCAGGTTTACTGTATCCCTTGGACTTTCTTATTGCCGATAAAACACAGAAATTGCATCGGAATTAAATACAAAAAGCACAATGCCGACTTAAGTACAAGAAGACTAACTCTTCTTACTGACTATGCTTTGAACCATTCCTGTGACACTAGTTATGGATTCCGATGCTTCACTTCAGGTTCACTGTATCCCTCTGACCTTCTTATTGGCGATGAAACACAGAAATTGCATCGGAATTAAATACAAAAGGCACAATGCCGAATTAAGTTCAAGAAGACTGACTCTTCTTACTGTCTATTTTTGAACCAGTCCTGTGACACTAGTTATAGACTCCGATGCTTCAATCTAGGTTTACTGTATCCCTTGGTCCTTCTTATTGACGATGAAACACAGAAATTGCATCGGAATTATATAGAAAAGGCACAATGCCGACTTAAGTACAAGAAGACTGACTCTTCTTACTGACTATGTTTTGAACCATTTCTGTGACACCAGTTATAAATTCCGATGCTTCACTTCAGGTTTACTGTATCCCTTGGAACATCATGGTGACGATGAAACACAGAAAATGCATCGGAATTAAATACAAAAGGCACAGTGCAGAAATAAGTACAAGGAGACTGACTCTTCTTACTGTCTATGTTTTGAACCATTCCTGTGACACTAGTTATAGATTCCGATGCTTCACTCCAGGTTTACTGTATCCCTTGGACCTTCTTATTGATGATGAAACACAGAAATTGCATCGGCATTAAATACAAAAGGCACAATGCCGACTTAAGGACAAGAAGACTGACTCGTCTTACTGACTATGTTTTGAACCATTCCTGTGACACTAGCTATAGATTCCTATGCTTCACTTCATGTTTACTGTACCCCTCTGACCTTCTTATTGACGATGAAACACAGAAATTGCATCGGAATTAAATACAAAAGGCACAATGCCGACTTAAGTACAAGAAGACTGACTCTTCTTACTGTCTATGATTTGAACCATTCCATTGACACTAGTTATAGTTTCCGACGCTTCACTCCAGGTTTACTGTATCCCTTGGACCTTCGTACTGACGATGAAACACAGAAATTGCATCGGTATTAAATACAAAAGGCACAATGCCGACTTAAGTAGACGAAGACTAACTCTTCTTACTGACTTTGTTTTGAACCATTCCTGTGACACTAGTTATGGATTTCGATGCTTCACTTCAGGTTTACTGTGTCCCTCTGACCTTCTTATTGACGATGAAACACAGAAATTGCATCGGAATTAAATACAAAAGGCACAATGCCGAATTAAGTACAAGAAGACTGACTCTTCTTACTGTCTATGTTTTGAACCATTCCTGTGACACTAGTTATAGATTCCGATGCTTCACTCCTGGTTTACTGTATCCATTGGACCCTCTTATTGACGATGAAACACACAAAATGCATCGGAATTAAATACAAAAGGCACAATGCCGACTTATGTACATGAAGACCGAATCTTCCTACTGACTATGTTTTGAACCATTCCTGTGACACTAGTTATAGATTCCGATGCTTAACTCCAGGTTTACTGTATCCCTTGGACCTTCTTATTGACGATGAAACACAAAAATTGCATCGGAATTAAATACAAAAGGCAAAATGACGACTGAAGTACACGAAGACTGACTCTTCTTACTGACTATGATTTGAACCATTCCTGTGACACTAGTTACGGATTCCGATGCTTCACTCCAGGTTTACTGTATCCCTTGGAACTTCTTATTGACGATAAAACACAGAAATTGCATCGGAATTAAATACAAAAGGCACAATGCCGACTTAAGTACAAGAAGACTAACTCTTCTTACTGACTATGCTTTGAACCATTCCTGTGACACTAGTTATGGATTCCGATGCTTCACTTCAGGTTTACTGTATCCCTCTGACCTTCTTTTTGGCGATGAAACACAGATATTGCATCGGATTTAAATACAAAAGGCACAATGCCGAATTAAGTTCAAGAAGACTGACTCTTCTTACTGTCTATTTTTGAACCAGTCCTGTGACACTAGTTATAGACTCCGATGCTTCACTCTAGGTTTACTGTATCCCTTGGTCCCTCTTATTGACGATGAAACACAGAAATTGCATCGGAATTATATAGAAAAGGCACAATGCCGACTTAAGTACAAGAAGACTGACTCTTCTTACTGACTATGTTTTGAACCATTCCTGTGACACCAGTTATAAATTCCGATGCTTCACTTCAGGTTTACTGTATCCCTTGGAACGTCATGGTGACGATGAAACACAGAAAATGCATCGGAATTAAATACAAAAGGCACAGTGCAGAAATAAGTACAAGGAGACTGACTCTTCTTACTGTCTATGTTTTGAACCATTCCTGTGACACTAGTTATAGATCCGATGCTTCACTCCAGGTTTACTGTATCCCTTGGACCTTCTTATTGATGATGAAACACAGAATTTGCATCGGCATTAAATACAAAAGGCACAATGCCGACTTAAGGACAAGAAGACTGACTCGTCTTACTGACTATGTTTTGAACCATTCCTGTGACACTAGCTATAGATTCCTATGCTTCACTTCAGGTTTACTGTACCCCTCTGACCTTCTTATTGACGATGAAACACAGAAATTGCATCGGAATTAAATACAAAAGCACAATGCCGACTGAAGTACAAGAAGACTGACTCTTCTTACTGTCTATGATTTGAACCATTCCATTGACACTAGTTATAGTTTCCGACTCTTCACTCCAGGTTTACTGTATCCCTTGGACCTTGTTATTGATGATGAAACACAGAAATTGCATCGGAATTAAATACAAAAGGCACAATGCCGACTTAAGTACACGAAGACTGACTCTCATACTGACTTTGTTTTGAACCATTCCTGAGACACTAGTTACAGTTTCCGATGCTTCAGGTTTATTGTATCCCTTTGACCTTCTTATTGACGATGAAACACAGAAATTGCATCGGAATTAAATACAAAAGGCACAATGCCGACTTAAGTTAAAGAAGTCTGACTCTTCTTACTGTCTATGATTTGAACCATTCCTGTGACACTAGTTATTGATTCCGATGCTTCACTCCAGGTTTAATGTATGCATTGGACCTTCATATTGACGATGAAACACAGAAATTGCATCAGAATTATATAGAAAATGCACAATGATGACTTAAGTACAATAAGACTGAATATTCTAACTGACTATGTTTTGAACCATTCCTGTGACACTAGTTATAGATTCCGATGCTTCACTTCAGGTTTACTGTATCCCTTGGAGCTTCTTATTGATGATGAAACACAGATATTGCATCGGAATTAAATACAAAAGGCACAAAGCAGAATTGAGTACAAGAAGACTGACTCTTCTTACTGTCTATGTTTTGAAACATTCCTGTGACACTAGCTATAGATTCCGATGCTTCACTTCAGGTTTCATGCTTACTGTACCCCTCTGACCTTCTTATTGACGATGAAACACAGAAATTGCATCGGAATTAAATAGAAAAGTTACAATGCCGACTTAAGTACAAGAAGACTGACTCTTCTTACTGTCTATGATTTGAACCATTCCTGTGACACTAGTTATAGATTCCGATCCTTCACTCATGGTTTACTGTATCCCTTGGACCTTCTTATTGACGATGAAACACAGAAATTGCATCGGATTTAATTACAAAAGGCACAATGCCGACTTAAGGACAAGAAGACTGACACATCTTACTGACTATGTTTTGAACCATTCCTGTGACACTAGCTATAGATTCCGAAGCTTCACTTCTGGTTTACTGTATCCCTTGGACCTTCTTATAGACGACGAATTACAGAAATTGCATCGCATTTAAATAGAAAGTGCACAATGTCGACGTAAGTACAAGAAGGCTGACTCTTCTTACTGTCTATGTTTTGAACCATTCCTGTGACACTAGTTATAGATTCCGATGCTTCACTCCAGGTTTACTATATCCCTTGGACCTTCTTATTGACGATGAAACACAAAAATTGCATCGGAATTATATACAAAAGGCAAAATGACGACTGAAGTACACGAAGACTGACTCTTCTTACTGACTATGATTTGAACCATTCCTGTGACACTAGTTACGGATTCAGATGCTTCACTCCAGGTTTACTGTATCCCTTGGTCCTTCTTATTGACGATGAAACACAGAAATTGCATCGGAATTAAATAGAAAAGGCACAATGCCGACTTAAGTACAAGAAGACTGACTCTTCTTACTGACTATGTTTTGAACCATTCCTGTGACACTAGTTATAAAATCCGATGTTACACTTCAGGTTTACTGTATCCCATGGACATTCTTACTGACGATGAAATACAGAAATTGCATCGGAATTAAATACAAGAGGCACAGTGCAGAATTAAGTACAAGGAGACCGACTCTTCTTACTGTCAATGCTTTGAACCATTCCTGTGACACTAGTTATAGATTCCGATGCTTCACTCCAGTTTTACTGTATCCCTCTGACCTTCTTATTGACGATGAAACACAGAAACTGCATCGGAATTAAATACAAAAGGCACAATGCCAACTTAAGTACAAGAAGACTGACTCATCTTACTGTCTATGTTTTGAAATATTCCATTGACACTAGTTATAGATTCCGATGCTTCACTTCAGGTTTACTGTATACCTTGGACCTTCTTATTGACGATGAAACACAGAAATTGCATCGGAATTAAATACAAAATGCACAAAGCAGAATTAAGTACAAGAAGACTGACTCTTCTTACTGTCTATGTTTTGAACCATTCCTGTGACACTAGTTATAGATTCCGATGCTTCACTCCATGATTACTGTATCCCTTGGACCTTCTTATAGACGATGAAACACAGAAATTTCATCGGAATTAAATAGAAAAGGCACAATGCTGACTTAAGTACAAGAAGACTGACTCTTCTTACTGACTATGTTTTGAACCATTCCTGTGACACTAGTTATAGATCCGATGCTTCACTTCAGGTTTACTGCATACCTTGGACCTTCTTATTGACGATGAAACACAGAAATTGCATCGGAATTAAATACAAACGGCACACTGCCGACTTAAGTACAAGAAGACTGACTCTTCCTACTGTCTATGTTTTGAATCTTTTCTGTGACACTAGTTATAGATTCCGGTGCTTCACTTCAGGTATACTGTATCCCTCGGACCTTCTCATTGACGATGAAACACAGAAAATGCATCGGAATTAAATACAAAAGGCACAATGCTGACCTATGTACATGAAGACCGACTCTTCCTACTGACTATGTTTTGAACCAATCCTGTGACACCCGTTATAGATTCCGATGCTTCACTTGAGGTTTACTGTGTCCCTTGGACCTTCTTATTGACGATGAAACACAGAAATTGCATCGGAATTAAATACAAAAGGCACAATGCCGAATTAAGTACAAGAAGACGGACTCTTCTTACTGTCTATGTTTTGAACCATTCCTGTGACACTAGTTATAGATTCCGATGCTTCACTCCTGGTTTACTGTATCCATTGGACCCTCTTATTGACGATGAAACACACAAAATGCATCGGAATTAAATACAAAAGGCACAATGCCGACTTAAGTACATGAAGACCGATTATTCCTACTGACTATGTTTTGAACCATTCCTGTGTCACTAATTATAGATTCCGATGCTTCACTCCAGGTTTACTGTATCCCTTGGACCTTCTTATTGACGATGAAACACAAAAATTGCATCGGAATTAAATACAAAAGGCAAGATGACGACTGAAGTACACGAAGACTGACTCTTCTTACTGACTATGATTTGAACCATTCCTGTGACACTAGTTACGGAATCCGATGCTTCACTCCAGGTTTACTGTATCCCTTGGACCTTCTTATTGACGATAAAACACAGAAATTGCATCGGAATTAAATACAAAAGGCACAATGCCGACTTAAGTACAAGAAGACTAACTCTTTTACTGACTATGCTTTGAACCATTCCTGTGACACTAGTTATGGATTCCGATGCTTCATCTCAGGTTTACTGTATCCCTCTGACCTTCTTATTGGCGATGAAACACAGAAATTGCATCGGAATTAAATACAAAAGGCACAATGCCGAATTAAGTTCAAGAAGACTGACTCTTCTTACTGTCTATTTTTTGAACCAGTCCTGTGACACTAGTTATAGACTCCGATGCTTCACTCTAGGTTTACTGTATCCCTTGGTCCTTCTTATTGACGATGAAACACAGAAATTGCGTCGGAATTAAATAGAAAAGGCACAATGCCGACTTAAGTACAAGAAGACTGACTCTTCTTACTGACTATGTTTTGAAACATTCCTGTGACACCAGTTATAAATTCCGATGCTTCACTTCAGGTTTACTGTATCCCTTGCAACATCATGGTGACGATGAAACACAGAAAATGCATCGGAATTAAATACAAAAGGCACAGTGCAGAACTAAGTACAAGGAGACTGACTCTTCTTACTGTCTATGTTTTGAACCATTCTTGTGACACTAGTTATAGATTCCGATGCTACACTCCAGGTTTACTGTATCCCTCTGACCTTCTTATTGACGATGAAACACAGAAATTGCACCGGAATTAAATACAAAAGGCACAATGCCGACTTAAGTTAAAGAAGTCTGACTCTTCTTACTGTCTATGATTTGAACCATTCCTGTGACACTAGTTATAGATTCCGATGCTTCACTCCAGGTTTACTGTATCCCTTGGACCTTCATATTGACGATGAAACATAGAAATTGCATCAGAATTAAATAGAAAATGCACAATGATGACTTAAGTACAATAAGACTGAATATTCTATCTGACTATATTTTGAACCATTCCTGTGACACTAGTTATAGATTCCGATGCTTCACTTCAGGTTTACTGTATCCCTTGGAACTTCTTATTGATGATGAAACACAGAAATTGCATCGGAATTAAATACAAAAGGCACAAAGCAGAATTAAGTACAAGAAGACTGACTCTTCTTACTGTCTATGTTTTGAACCATTCCTGTGACACTAGCTATAGATTCCGATGCTTCACTTCAGGTTTCATGTTTACTGTACCCCTCTGACCTTCTTATTGACGATGAAACACAGAAATTACATCGGAATTAAATAGAAAAGTTACAATGCCGACTTAAGTACAAGAAGACTGACTCCTCTTACTGTCTATGATTTGAACCATTCCTGTGACACTAGTTGCAGATTCCGATGCTTCACTCCAGGTTTACTATATCCCTTGGACCTTCTTATTGACGATGAAACACAGAAATTGCAACGGAATTAAATAGAAAAGGCTCAATGCTGACTTAAGTACAAGAAGACTGACTCTTCTTACTGACTATGTTTTGAACCATTCCATTGACACTAGTTATAGATTCCGATGCTTCACTCCATGTTTACTGTATCCCTTGGACCTTCTTATTGACGATGAAACACAGAGATTGCATCGAAATGAAATAGAAAAGCACAATGCCGACTTAAGTACAAGAAGACTGACTCTTCTTACTGACTATGTTTTGAACCATTCCTGTGACACTAGTTATAGATCCGATGCTTCACTTCAGGTTTACTGTATACCTTGGACCTTCTTATTGACGATGAAAGACAGAAATTGCATCGGAATTAAATACAAACGGCACAATGCCGACTTAAGTACAAGAAGACTGACTCTTCCTACTGTCTATGTTTTGAAATATTCCTGTGACACTAGTTATAGATTCCGATGCTTCACTCCAGCTTTACTGTATCCCTTGGACCTTCATATTGACGATGAAACATAGAAATTGCATCAGAATTAAATAGAAAATGCACAATGATGACTTAAGTACAATAAGACTGAATATTCTAACTGACTATATTTTGAACCATTCCTGTGACACTAGTTATAGATTCCGATGCTTCACTTCAGGTTTACTGTATCCCTTGGAACTTCTTATTGATGATGAAACACAGAAATTGCATCGGAATTAAATACAAAAGGCACAAAGCAGAATTAAGTACAAGAAGACTGACTCTTCTTACTGTCTATGTTTTGAACCATTCCTGTGACACTAGCTATAGATTCCGATGCTTCACTTCAGGTTTCATGTTTACTGTACCCCTCTGACCTTCTTATTGACGATGAAACACAGAAATTACATCGGAATTAAATAGAAAAGTTACAATGCCGACTTAAGTACAAGAAGACTGACTCCTCTTACTGTCTATGATTTGAACCATTCCTGTGACACTAGTTGCAGATTCCGATGCTTCACTCCAGGTTTACTATATCCCTTGGACCTTCTTATTGACGATGAAACACAGAAATTGCAACGGAATTAAATAGAAAAGGCACAATGCTGACTTAAGTACAAGAAGACTGACTCTTCTTACTGACTATGTTTTGAACCATTCCATTGACACTAGTTATAGATTCCGATGCTTCACTCCATGTTTACTGTATCCCTTGGACCTTCTTATTGACGATGAAACACAGAGATTGCATCGGAATGAAATAGAAAAGCACAATGCCGACTTAAGTACAAGAAGACTGACTCTTCTTACTGACTATGTTTTGAACCATTCCTGTGACACTAGTTATAGATCCGATGCTTCACTTCAGGTTTACTGTATACCTTGGACCTTCTTATTGACGATGAAAGACAGAAATTGCATCGGAATTAAATACAAACGGCACAATGCCGACTTAAGTACAAGAAGACTGACTCTTCCTACTGTCTATGTTTTGAAATATTCCTGTGACACTAGTTATAGATTCCGATGCTTCACTCCAGGTTTACTGTATCCCTTGGACCTTCTTATTGACGATGAAACACAGAAATTGCATCGGAATGAAATACAAAAGGCACAATGCCGACTTAAGTACAAGAAGACCAACTCTTCTTACTGACTATGTTTTGACCCATTCCTGTGACACTAGTTATGGATTCCGATGCTTCACTTCAGGTTTAATGTATGCATTGGACCTTCATATTGACGATGAAACACAGAAATTGCATCGGAATTAAATAGAAAAGGCACAATGCCGACTTAAGTACAAGAAGACTGACTCTTCTTACTGACTATGTTTTGAACCATTCCTGTGACACTAGTTATAAATTCCGATGTTACACTTCAGGTTTACTGTATCCCATGGACATTCTTACTGACGATGAAATACAGAAATTGCATCGGAATTAAATACAAGAGGCACAGTGCAGAATTAAGTACAAGGAGACCGACTCTTCTTACTGTCAATGCTTTGAACCATTCCTGTGACACTAGTTATAGATTCCGATGCTTCACTCCAGTTTTACTGTATCCCTCTGACCTTCTTATTGACGATGAAACACAGAAACTGCATCGGAATTAAATACAAAAGGCACAATGCCAACTTAAGTACAAGAAGACTGACTCATCTTACTGTCTATGTTTTGAAATATTCCATTGACACTAGTTATAGATTCCGATGCTTCACTTCAGGTTTACTGTATACCTTGGACCTTCTTATTGACGATGAAACACAGAAATTGCATCGGAATTAAATACAAAATGCACAAAGCAGAATTAAGTACAAGAAGACTGACTCTTCTTACTGTCTATGTTTTGAACCATTCCTGTGACACTAGTTATAGATTCCGATGCTTCACTCCATGATTACTGTATCCCTTGGACCTTCTTATAGACGATGAAACACAGAAATTTCATCGGAATTAAATAGAAAAGGCACAATGCTGACTTAAGTACAAGAAGACTGACTCTTCTTACTGACTATGTTTTGAACCATTCCTGTGACACTAGTTATAGATCCGATGCTTCACTTCAGGTTTACTGCATACCTTGGACCTTCTTATTGACGATGAAACACAGAAATTGCATCGGAATTAAATACAAACGGCACACTGCCGACTTAAGTACAAGAAGACTGACTCTTCCTACTGTCTATGTTTTGAATCTTTTCTGTGACACTAGTTATAGATTCCGGTGCTTCACTTCAGGTATACTGTATCCCTCGGACCTTCTCATTGACGATGAAACACAGAAAATGCATCGGAATTAAATACAAAAGGCACAATGCTGACCTATGTACATGAAGACCGACTCTTCCTACTGACTATGTTTTGAACCAATCCTGTGACACCCGTTATAGATTCCGATGCTTCACTTGAGGTTTACTGTGTCCCTTGGACCTTCTTATTGACGATGAAACACAGAAATTGCATCGGAATTAAATACAAAAGGCACAATGCCGAATTAAGTACAAGAAGACGGACTCTTCTTACTGTCTATGTTTTGAACCATTCCTGTGACACTAGTTATAGATTCCGATGCTTCACTCCTGGTTTACTGTATCCATTGGACCCTCTTATTGACGATGAAACACACAAAATGCATCGGAATTAAATACAAAAGGCACAATGCCGACTTAAGTACATGAAGACCGATTATTCCTACTGACTATGTTTTGAACCATTCCTGTGTCACTAATTATAGATTCCGATGCTTCACTCCAGGTTTACTGTATCCCTTGGACCTTCTTATTGACGATGAAACACAAAAATTGCATCGGAATTAAATACAAAAGGCAAGATGACGACTGAAGTACACGAAGACTGACTCTTCTTACTGACTATGATTTGAACCATTCCTGTGACACTAGTTACGGAATCCGATGCTTCACTCCAGGTTTATTGTATCCCTTGGACCTTCTTATTGACGATAAAACACAGAAATTGCATCGGAATTAAATACAAAAGGCACAATGCCGACTTAAGTACAAGAAGACTAACTCTTTTACTGACTATGCTTTGAACCATTCCTGTGACACTAGTTATGGATTCCGATGCTTCATCTCAGGTTTACTGTATCCCTCTGACCTTCTTATTGGCGATGAAACACAGAAATTGCATCGGAATTAAATACAAAAGGCACAATGCCGAATTAAGTTCAAGAAGACTGACTCTTCTTACTGTCTATTTTTGAACCAGTCCTGTGACACTAGTTATAGACTCCGATGCTTCACTCTAGGTTTACTGTATCCCTTGGTCCTTCTTATTGACGATGAAACACAGAAATTGCGTCGGAAATAAATAGAAAAGGCACAATGCCGACTTAAGTACAAGAAGACTGACTCTTCTTACTGACTATGTTTTGAAACATTCCTGTGACACCAGTTATAAATTCCGATGCTTCACTTCAGGTTTACTGTATCCCTTGCAACATCATGGTGACGATGAAACACAGAAAATGCATCGGAATTAAATACAAAAGGCACAGTGCAGAACTAAGTACAAGGAGACTGACTCTTCTTACTGTCTATGTTTTGAACCATTCTTGTGACACTAGTTATAGATTCCGATGCTACACTCCAGGTTTACTGTATCCCTCTGACCTTCTTATTGACGATGAAACACAGAAATTGCACCGGAATTAAATACAAAAGGCACAATGCCGACTTAAGTTAAAGAAGTCTGACTCTTCTTACTGTCTATGATTTGAACCATTCCTGTGACACTAGTTATAGATTCCGATGCTTCACTCCAGGTTTACTGTATCCCTTGGACCTTCATATTGACGATGAAACATAGAAATTGCATCAGAATTAAATAGAAAATGCACAATGATGACTTAAGTACAATAGGACTGAATATTCTAACTGACTATATTTTGAACCATTCCTGTGACACTAGTTATAGATTCCGATGCTTCACTTCAGGTTTACTGTATCCCTTGGAACTTCTTATTGATGATGAAACACAGAAATTGCATCGGAATTAAATACAAAAGGCACAAAGCAGAATTAAGTACAAGAAGACTGACTCTTCTTACTGTCTATGTTTTGAACCATTCCTGTGACACTAGCTATAGATTCCGATGCTTCACTTCAGGTTTCATGTTTACTGTACCCCTCTGACCTTCTTATTGACGATGAAACACAGAAATTACATCGGAATTAAATAGAAAAGTTACAATGCCGACTTAAGTACAAGAAGACTGACTCCTCTTACTGTCTATGATTTGAACCATTCCTGTGACACTAGTTGCAGATTCCGATGCTTCACTCCAGGTTTACTATATCCCTTGGACCTTCTTATTGACGATGAAACACAGAAATTGCAACGGAATTAAATAGAAAAGGCACAATGCTGACTTAAGTACAAGAAGACTGACTCTTCTTACTGACTATGTTTTGAACCATTCCATTGACACTAGTTATAGATTCCGATGCTTCACTCCATGTTTACTGTATCCCTTGGACCTTCTTATTGACGATGAAACACAGAGATTGCATCGAAATGAAATAGAAAAGCACAATGCCGACTTAAGTACAAGAAGACTGACTCTTCTTACTGACTATGTTTTGAACCATTCCTGTGACACTAGTTATAGATCCGATGCTTCACTTCAGGTTTACTGTATACCTTGGACCTTCTTATTGACGATGAAAGACAGAAATTGCATCGGAATTAAATACAAACGGCACAATGCCGACTTAAGTACAAGAAGACTGACTCTTCCTACTGTCTATGTTTTGAAATATTCCTGTGACACTAGTTATAGATTCCGATGCTTCACTCCAGCTTTACTGTATCCCTTGGACCTTCATATTGACGATGAAACATAGAAATTGCATCAGAATTAAATAGAAAATGCACAATGATGACTTAAGTACAATAAGACTGAATATTCTAACTGACTATATTTTGAACCATTCCTGTGACACTAGTTATAGATTCCGATGCTTCACTTCAGGTTTACTGTATCCCTTGGAACTTCTTATTGATGATGAAACACAGAAATTGCATCGGAATTAAATACAAAAGGCACAAAGCAGAATTAAGTACAAGAAGACTGACTCTTCTTACTGTCTATGTTTTGAACCATTCCTGTGACACTAGCTATAGATTCCGATGCTTCACTTCAGGTTTCATGTTTACTGTACCCCTCTGACCTTCTTATTGACGATGAAACACAGAAATTACATCGGAATTAAATAGAAAAGTTACAATGCCGACTTAAGTACAAGAAGACTGACTCCTCTTACTGTCTATGATTTGAACCATTCCTGTGACACTAGTTGCAGATTCCGATGCTTCACTCCAGGTTTACTATATCCCTTGGACCTTCTTATTGACGATGAAACACAGAAATTGCAACGGAATTAAATAGAAAAGGCACAATGCTGACTTAAGTACAAGAAGACTGACTCTTCTTACTGACTATGTTTTGAACCATTCCATTGACACTAGTTATAGATTCCGATGCTTCACTCCATGTTTACTGTATCCCTTGGACATTCTTATTGACGATG
Organism: Schistocerca piceifrons; assembly: GCF_021461385.2. NCBI lineage: Eukaryota > Metazoa > Arthropoda > Insecta > Orthoptera > Acrididae > Schistocerca > Schistocerca piceifrons. Next base: position 43,085 of record NW_025728377.1, on the reverse strand, counting down.
AAACACAGAGATTGCATCGGAATGAAATAGAAAAGCACAATGCCGACTTAAGTACAAGAAGACTGACTCTTCTTACTGACTATGTTTTGAACCATTCCTGTGACACTAGTTATAGATCCGATGCTTCACTTCAGGTTTACTGTATACCTTGGACCTTCTTATTGACGATGAAAGACAGAAATTGCATCGGAATTAAATACAAACGGCACAATGCCGACTTAAGTACAAGAAGACTGACTCTTCCTACTGTCTATGTTTTGAAATATTCCTGTGACACTAGTTATAGATTCCGATGCTTCACTCCAGGTTTACTGTATCCCTTGGACCTTCTTATTGACGATGAAACACAGAAATTGCATCGGAATGAAATACAAAAGGCACAATGCCGACTTAAGTACAAGAAGACCAACTCTTCTTACTGACTATGTTTTGACCCATTCCTGTGACACTAGTTATGGATTCCGATGCTTCACTTCAGGTTTACTGTATCCCTCTGACCTTCTTACTGACGATGAAACACAGAAATTGCATCGGAATTAAATACAAAAGGCACAATGCCGAATTAAGTTCAAGGAGACTGACTCTTCTTACTGTCTATTTTTGAACCAGTCCTGTAACACTAGTTATAGACTCCGATGCTTCACTCCAGGTTTACTGTATCCCTTGGTCCTTCTTATTGACGATGTTACACAGAAATTGCATCGGAATTAAATAGAAAAGGCACAATGCCGACTTAAGTACAAGAAGACTGACTCTTCTTACTGACTATGTTTTGAACCATTCCTGTGCCACTAGTTATAAATTCCGAAGTTACACTTCAGGTTTACTGTATCCCATGGCCATTCTTACTGACGATAAAACACAGAAATTACATCGGAATTAAATAGAAAAGTTACAATGCCGACTTAAGTACAAGAAGACTGACTCCTCTTACTGTCTATGATTTGAACCATTCCTGTGACACTAGTTGCAGATTCCGATGCTTCACTCCAGGTTTACTATATCCCTTGGACCTTCTTATTGACGATGAAACACAGAAATTGCAACGGAATTAAATAGAAAAGGCACAATGCTGACTTAAGTACAAGAAGACTGACTCTTCTTACTGACTATGTTTTGAACCATTCCATTGACACTAGTTATAGATTCCGATGCTTCACTCCATGTTTACTGTATCCCTTGGACCTTCTTATTGACGATGAAACACAGAGATTGCATCGAAATGAAATAGAAAAGCACAATGCCGACTTAAGTACAAGAAGACTGACTCTTCTTACTGACTATGTTTTGAACCATTCCTGTGACACTAGTTATAGATCCGATGCTTCACTTCAGGTTTACTGTATACCTTGGACCTTCTTATTGACGATGAAAGACAGAAATTGCATCGGAATTAAATACAAACGGCACAATGCCGACTTAAGTACAAGAAGACTGACTCTTCCTACTGTCTATGTTTTGAAATATTCCTGTGACACTAGTTATAGATTCCGATGCTTCACTCCAGCTTTACTGTATCCCTTGGACCTTCATATTGACGATGAAACATAGAAATTGCATCAGAATTAAATAGAAAATGCACAATGATGACTTAAGTACAATAAGACTGAATATTCTAACTGACTATATTTTGAACCATTCCTGTGACACTAGTTATAGATTCCGATGCTTCACTTCAGGTTTACTGTATCCCTTGGAACTTCTTATTGATGATGAAACACAGAAATTGCATCGGAATTAAATACAAAAGGCACAAAGCAGAATTAAGTACAAGAAGACTGACTCTCCTTACTGTCTATGTTTTGAACCATTCCTGTGACACTAGCTATAGATTCCGATGCTTCACTTCAGGTTTCATGTTTACTGTACCCCTCTGACCTTCTTATTGACGATGAAACACAGAAATTACATCGGAATTAAATAGAAAAGTTACAATGCCGACTTAAGTACAAGAAGACTGACTCCTCTTACTGTCTATGATTTGAACCATTCCTGTGACACTAGTTGCAGATTCCGATGCTTCACTCCAGGTTTACTATATCCCTTGGACCTTCTTATTGACGATGAAACACAGAAATTGCATCGGAATTAAATAGAAAAGGCACAATGCCGACTTAAGTACAAGAAGACCAACTCTTCTTACTGACTATGTTTTGACCCATTCCTGTGACACTAGTTATGGATTCCGATGCTTCACTTCAGGTTTACTGTATCCCTCTGACCTTCTTACTGACGATGAAACACAGAAATTGCATCGGAATTAAATACAAAAGGCACAATGCCGAATTAAGTTCAAGGAGACTGACTCTTCTTACTGTCTATTTTTGAACCAGTCCTGTAACACTAGTTATAGACTCCGATGCTTCACTCCAGGTTTACTGTATCCCTTGGTCCTTCTTATTGACGATGTTACACAGAAATTGCATCGGAATTAAATAGAAAAGGCACAATGCCGACTTAAGTACAAGAAGACTGACTCTTCTTACTGACTATGTTTTGAACCATTCCTGTGCCACTAGTTATAAATTCCGAAGTTACACTTCAGGTTTACTGTATCCCATGGCCATTCTTACTGACGATAAAACACAGAAATTGCATCGGAATTAAATACAAAAGGCACAGTGCAGAATTAAGTACAAGGAGACCGACTGTTCTTACTGTCTATGCTTTGAACCATTCCTGTGACACTAGTTATAGATTCCGATGCTTCACTCCAGGTTAACTGTATCCCTCTGACCTTCTTATTGACGATGAAACACAGAAATTGCATCGGAATTAAATAGAAAAGGCACAATGCCGACTTAAGTACAAGAAGACTGACTCTTCTTACTGACTATGTTTTGAACCATTCCTGTGACACCAGTTATAAATTCCGATGCTTCACTTCAGGTTTACTGTATCTCTTGGAACATCATGGTGACGATGAAACACAGAAAATGCATCGGAATTAAATACAAAAGGGACAGTGCAGAACTAAGTACAAGGAGACTGACTCTTCTTACTGTCTATGTTTTGAACCATTCCTGTGACACTAGTTATAGATTCCGATGCTTCACTCCAGGTTTACTGTATCCCTTGGACCTTCTTATTGATGATGAAACAGAGAAATTGCATCGGCATTAAATACGAAAGGCACAATGCCGACTTAAGGACAAGAAGACTGACTCGTCTTACTGACTATGTTTTGAACCATTCCTGTGACACTAGCTATAGATTCCGATGCTTCACTTCAGGTTTACTGTACCCCTCTGACCTTCTTATTGACGATGGAACACAGAAATTGCATCGGAATTAAATACAAAAGGCACAATGCCGACTTAAGTACAAGAAGACTGACTCTTCTTACTGTCTATGATTTGAACCATTCCATTGACACTAGTTAAAGTTTCCGACGCTTCACTCCAGGTTTACTGTATCCCTTGGACCTTCTTATTGACGATGAAACACAGAAATTGCATCGGAATCAAATACAAAAGGCAAAATGCCGACATAAGTACACGAAGACTGACTCTTCTTACTGTCTATGCTTTGAACCATTCTTGTGACACTAGTTATAGATTCCGATGCTACACTCCAGGTTTAGTGTATCCCTTGGACCTTCTTATTGACGATGAAACACAGAAATTGCATCGGAATTAAATACAGAAGGCACAATGCCGACTTAAGGACAAGAAGACTGACTCTTCATACTGACTTTGTTTTGAACCATTCCTGAGACACTAAATACAGTTTCCGATGCTTCAGGTTTATTGTATCCCTCTGACCTTCTTATTGACGATGAAACACAGAAATTGCACCGGAATTAAATACAAAAGGCACAATGCCGACTTAAGTTAAAGAAGTCTGCCTCTTCTTACTGCCTATGATTTGAACCATTCCTGAGACACTAGTTATAGATTCCGATGCTTCACTCCAGGTTTACTGTATCCTTTGGACCTTCATATTGACGATGAAACATAGAAATTGCATGAGAATTAAATAGAAAATGCACAATGATGACTTAAGTACAATAAGACTGAATTTTCTAACTGACTATGTTTTGAACCATTCCTGTGACACTAGTTATAGATTCCGATGCTTCACTTCAGGTTTACTGTATCCCTTGGAACTTCTTATTGATGATGAAACACAGAAATTGCATCGGAATTAAATACAAAAGGCACAAAGCAGAATTAAGTACAAGAAGACTGACTCTTCTTACTGTCTATGTTTTGAACCATTCCTGTGACACTAGCTATAGATTCCGATGCTTCACTTCAGGTTTCATGCTTACTGTACCCCTCTGACCTTCTTATTGACGATGAAACGCAGAAATTGCATCGGAATTAAATAGAAAAGGTACAATGCCGACTTAAGTACAAGAAGACTGACTCTTCTTACTGTCTATGATTTGAACCAGTCCTGTGACACTAGTTATAGATTCCGATCCTTCACTCCAGGTTTACTGTATCCCTTGGACCTTCTTATTGACGATGAAACACAGAAATTGCATCGGATTTAATTACAAAAGGCACAATGCCGACTTAAGGACAAGAAGACTGACACATCTTACTGACTATGTTTTGAACCATTCCTGTGACACTAGTTATAGATTCCGAAGCTTCACTTCTGGTTTACTGTATCCCTTGGACCTTCTTATAGACGACGAATTACAGAAATTGCATCGCATTTAAATAGAAAGGGCACAATGTCGACGTAAGTACAAGAAGGCTGACTCTTCTTACTGTCTATGTTTTGAACCATTCCTGTGACACTAGTTATAGATTCCGATGCTTCACTCCAGGTTTACTATATCCCTTGGACCTTCTTATTGACGATGAAACACAAAAATTGCATCGGAATTAAATACAAAAGGCAAAATGACGACTGAAGTACACGAAGACTGACTCTTCTTACTGACTATGATGTGAACCATTCCTGTGACACTAGTTACGGATTCAGATGCTTCACTCCAGGTTTACTGTATCCCTTGGTCCTTCTTATTGACGATGAAACACAGAAATTGCATCGGAATTAAATAGAAAAGGCACACTGCCGACTTAAGTACAAGAAGACTGACTTTTCTTACTGACTATGTTTTGAACCATTCCTGTGACACTAGTTATAAATTCCGATGTTACACTTCAGGTTTACTGTATCCCATGGACATTCTTACTGACGATGAAATACAGAAATTGCATCGGAATTAAATACAAGAGGCACAGTGCAGAATTAAGTACAAGGAGACCGACTCTTCTTACTGTCTATGCTTTGAACCATTCCTGTGACACTAGTTATAGATTCCGATGCTTCACTCCAGTTTTACTGTATCCCTCTGACCTTCTTATTGACGATGAAACACAGAAACTGCATCGGAATTAAATACAAAAGGCACAATGCCAACTTAAGTACAAGAAGACTGACTCATCTTACTGTCTATGTTTTGAAATATTCCATTGACACTAGTTATAGATTCCGATGCTTCACTTCAGGTTTACTGTATACCTTGGACCTTCTTATATACGATGAAACACAGAAATTGCATCGGAATTAAATACAAAATGCACAAAGCAGAATTAAGTACAAGAAGACTGACTCTTCTTACTGTCTATGTTTTGAACCATTCCTGTGACACTAGTTATAGATTCCGATGCTTCACTCCATGATTACTGTATCCCTTGGACCTTCTTATAGACGATGAAACACAGAAATTTCATCGGAATTAAATAGAAAAGGCACAATGCTGACTTAAGTACAAGAAGACTGACTCTTCTTACTGACTATGTTTTGAACCATTCCTGTGACACTAGTTATAGATCCGATGCTTCACTTCAGGTTTACTGCATACCTTGGACCTTCTTATTGACGATGAAACACAGAAATTGCATCGGAATTAAATACAAACGGCACACTGCCGACTTAAGTACAAGAAGACTGACTCTTCCTACTGTCTATGTTTTGAATCATTTCTGTGACACTAGTTATAGATTCCGGTGCTTCACTTCAGGTATACTGTATCCCTCGGACCTTCTCATTGACGATGAAACGCAGAAATTGCATCGGAATTAAATACAAAAGGCACAATGCTGACCTATGTACATGAAGACCGACTCTTCCTACTGACTATGTTTTGAACCAATCCTGTGACACCCGTTATAGATTCCGATGCTTCACTTGAGGTTTACTGTGTCCCTTGGACCTTCTTATTGACGATGAAACACAGAAATTGCATCGGAATTAAATACAAAAGGCACAATGCCGAATTAAGTACAAGAAGACGGACTCTTCTTACTGTCTATGTTTTGAACCATTCCTGTGACACTAGTTATAGATTCCGATGCTTCACTCCTGGTTTACTGTATCCATTGGACCCTCTTATTGACGATGAAACACACAAAATGCATCGGAATTAAATACAAAAGGCACAATGCCGACTTAAGTACATGAAGGCCGAATATTCCTACTGACTATGTTTTGAACCATTCCTGTGTCACTAATTATAGATTCCGATGCTTCACTCCAGGTTTACTGTATCCCTTGGACCTTCTTATTGACGATGAAACACAAAAATTGCATCGGAATTAAATACAAAAGGCAAGATGACGACTGAAGTACACGAAGACTGACTCTTCTTACTATGATTTGAACCATTCCTGTGACACTAGTTACGGATTCCGATGCTTCACTCCAGGTTTACTGTATCCCTTGGACCTTCTTATTGACGATAAAACACAGAAATTGCATCGGAATTAAATACAAAAGGCACAATGCCGACTTAAGTACAAGAAGACTAACTCTTTTACTGACTATGCTTTGAACCGTTCCTGTGACACTAGTTATGGATTCCGATGCTTCATCTCAGGTTTACTGTATCCCTCTGACCTTCTTATTGGCGATGAAACACAGAAATTGCATCGGAATTAAATACAAAAGGCACAATGCCGAATTAAGTTCAAGAAGACTGTCTCTTCTTACTGTCTATTTTTGAACCAGTCCTGTGACACTAGTTATAGACTCCGATGCTTCACTCTAGGTTTACTGTATCCCTTGGTCCTTCTTATTGACGATGAAACACAGAAATTGCGTCGGAATTAAATAGAAAAGGCACAATGCCGACTTAAGTACAAGAAGACTGACTCTTCTTACTGACTATGTTATGAAACATTCCTGTGACAGCAGTTATAAATTCCGATGCTTCACTTCAGGTTTACTGTATCCCTTGGAACATCATGGTGACGATGAAACACAGAAAATGCATCGGAATTAAATACAAAAGGCACAGTGCAGAACTAAGTACAAGGAGACTGACTCTTCTTACTGTCTATGTTTTGAACCATTCTTGTGACACTAGTTATAGATTCCGATGCTACACTCCAGGTTTACTGTATCCCTCTGACCTTCTTATTGACGATGAAACACAGAAATTGCACCGGAATGAAATACAAAAGGCACAATGCCGACTTAAGTTAAAGAAGTCTGACTCTTCTTACTGTCTATGATTTGAACCATTCCTGTGACACTAGTTATAGATTCCGATGCTTCACTCCAGGTTTACTGTATCCCTTGGACCTTCATATTGACGATGAAACATAGAAATTGCATCAGAATTAAATAGAAAATGCACAATGATGACTTAAGTACAATAAGACTGAATTTTCTAACTGACTATATTTTGAACCATTCCTGTGACACTAGTTATAGATTCCGATGCTTCACTTCAGGTTTACTGTATCCCTTGGAACTTCTTATTGATGATGAAACACAGAAATTGCATCGGAATTAAATACAAAAGGCACAAAGCAGAATTAAGTACAAGAAGACTGACTCTTCTTACTGTCTATGTTTTGAACCATTCCTGTGACACTAGCTATAGATTCCGATGCTTCACTTCAGGTTGCATGTTTACTGTACCCCTCTGACCTTCTTATTGACGATGAAACACAGAAATTACATCGGAATTAAATAGAAAAGTTACAATGCCGACTTAAGTACAAGAAGACTGACTCCTCTTACTGTCTATGATTTGAACCATTCCTGTGACACTAGTTATAGATTCCGATGCTTCACTCCAGGTTTAATATATCCCTTGGACCTTCTTATTGACGATGAAACACAGAAATTGCAACGGAATTAAATAGAAAAGGCACAATGCTGACTTAAGTACAAGAAGACTGACTCTTCTTACTGACTATGTTTTGAACCATTCCATTGACACTAGTTATAGATTCCGATGCTTCACTCCATGTTTACTGTATCCCTTGGACCTTCTTATTGACGATGAAACACAGAGATTGCATCGGAATGAAATAGAAAAACACAATGCCGATTTATGTACAAGAAGACTGACTCTTCTTACTGACTATGTTTTGAACCATTCCTGTGACACTAGTTATAGATCCGATGCTTCACTTCAGGTTTACTGTATACCTTGGACCTTCTTATTGACGATGAAAGACAGAAATTGCATCGGAATTAAATACAAACGGCACAATGCCGACTTAAGTACAAGAAGACTGACTCTTCCTACTGTCTATGTTTTGAAATATTCCTGTGACACTAGTTATAGATTCCGATGCTTCACTCCAGGTTTACTGTATCCCTTGGACCTTCTTATTGACGATGAAACATAGAAATTGCATCGGAATTAAATACAAAAGGCACAATGCCGACTTAAGTACAAGAAGACCAGCTCTTCTTACTGACTATGTTTTGACCCATTCCTGTGACACTAGTTATGGATTCCGATGCTTCACTTCAGGTTTACTGTATCCCTCTGACCTTCTTACTGACGATGAAACACAGAAATTGCATCGGAATTAAATACAAAAGGCACAATGCCGAATTAAGTTCAAGGAGACTGACTCTTCTTACTGTCTATTTTTGAACCAGTCCTGTGACACTAGTTATAGACTCCGATGCTTCACTCCAGGTTTACTGTATCCCTTGGTCCTTCTTATTGACGATGTTACACAGAAATTGCATCAAAATTAAATAGAAAAGGCACAATGCCGACTTAAGTACAAGAAGACTGACTCTTCTTACTGACTATGTTTTGAACCATTCCTGTGACACTAGTTATAAATTCCGATGTTACACTTCAGGTTTACTGTATCCCATGGCCATTCTTACTGACGATGAAATACAGAAATTGCATCGGAATTAAATACAAAAGGCACAGTGCAGAATTAAGTACAAGGAGACCGACTTTTCTTACTGTCTATGCTTTGAACCATTCCTGTGACACTAGTTATAGATTCCGATGCTTCACTCCAGGTTTACTGTATCCCTCTGACCTTCTTATTGACGATGAAACACAGAAATTGCATCGGAATTAAATAGAAAAGGCACAATGCCGACTTAAGTACAAGAAGACTGACTCTTCTTACTGACTATGTTTTGAACCATTCCTGTGACACCAGTTATAAATTCCGATGCTTCACTTCAGGTTTACTGTATCCCTTGGAACATCATGGTGACGATGACACACAGAAAATGCAACGGAATTATATACAAAAGGGACAGTGCAGAACTAAGTACAAGGAGACTGACTCTTCTTACTGTCTATGTTTTGAACCATTCCTGTGACACTAGTTATAGATTCCGGTGCTTCACTCCAGGTTTACTGTATCCCTTGGACCTTCTTATTGATGATGAAACAGAGAAATTGCATCGGCATTAAATACGAAAGGCACAATGCCGACTTAAGGACAAGAAGACTGACTCGTCTTACTGACTATGTTTTGAACCATTCCTGTGACACTAGCTATAGATTCCGATGCTTCACTTCAGGTTTACTGTACCCCTCTGACCTTCTTATTGACGATGGAACACAGAAATTGAATCGGAATTAAATACAAAAGGCACAATGCCGACTTAAGTACAAGAAGACTGACTCTTCTTACTGACTATGTTTTGAACCATTCCTGTGACACTAGTTATAAATTCCGATGTTACACTTCAGGTTTACTGTATCCCATGGCCATTCTTACTGACGATGAAATACAGAAATTGCATCGGAATTAAATACAAAAGGCACAGTGCAGAATTAAGTACAAGAAGACTGACTCTTCTTACTGACTATGTTTTGAACCATTCCTGTGACACCAGTTATAAATTCCGATGCTTCACTTCAGGTTTACTGTATCCCTTGGAACATCATGGTGACGATGACACACAGAAAATGCATCGGAATTAAATACAAAAGGGACAGTGCAGAACTAAGTACAAGGAGACTGACTCTTCTTACTGTCTATGTTTTGAACCATTCCTGTGACACTAGTTATAGATCCCGATGCTTCACTACAGGTTTACTGTATCCCTTGGACCTTCATATTGACGATGAAACACAGAAATTGCATCGGAATCAAATACAAAAGGCAAAATGCCGACTTAAGTACACGAAGACTGACTCTTCTTACTCTCTATGTTTTGAACCATTCTTGTGACACTAGTTATAGATTCCGATGCTACACTCCAGGTTTACTGTATCCCTTGGACCTTCTTATTGACGATGAAAGACAGAAATTGCATCGGAATTAAATACAGAAGGCACAATGCCGACTTAAGGACAAGAAGACTGACTCTTCATACTGACTTTGTTTTGAACCATTCCTGAGACACTAAATACAGTTTCCGATGCTTCAGGTTTATTGTATCCCTCTGACCTTCTTATTGACGATGAAACACAGAAATTGCACCGGAATTAAATACAAAAGGCACAATGCCGACTTAAGTTAAAGAAGTCTGCCTCTTCTTACTGCCTATGATTTGAACCATTCCTGAGTCACTAGTTATAGATTCCGATGCTTCACTCCAGGTTTACTGTATCCTTTGGACCTTCATATTGACGATGAAACATAGAAATTGCATGAGAATTAAATAGAAAATGCACAATGATGACTTAAGTACAATAAGACTGAAAATTCTAACTGACTATGTTTTGAACCATTCCTGTGACACTAGTTATAGATTCCGATGCTTCACTTCAGGTTTACTGTATCCCTTGGAACTTCTTATTGATGATGAAACACAGAAATTGCATCGGAATTAAATACAAAAGGCACAAAGCAGAATTAAGTACAAGAAGACTGACTCTTCTTACTGTCTATGTTTTGAACCATTCCAGTGACACTAGCTATAGATTCCGATGCTTCACTTCAGGTTTCATGTTTACTGTACCCCTTTGACCTTCTTATTGACGATGAAACACAGAAATTGCATCGGAATTAAATAGAAAACGTACAATGCCGACTTAAGTACATGAAGACTGACTCTTCTTACTGTCTATGATTTGAAAAATTCCTGTGACACTAGTTATAGATTCCGATCCTTCACTCCAGGTTTACTGTATCCCTTGGACCTTCTTATTGACGATGAAACACAGAAATTGCATCGGATTTACATACAAAAGGCACAATGCCGACTTAAGGACAAGAAGACTGACACATCTTACTGACTATGTTTTGAACCATTCCTGTGACACTAGCTATAGATTCCGAAGCTTCCCTTCTGGTTTACTGTATCCCTTGGACCTTCTTAAAGACGATGAATTACAGAAATTGCATCGCATTTAAATAGAAAGGGCACAATGTCGACGTATGTACAAGAAGGCTGACTCTTCTTACTGTCTATGTTTTGAACCATTCCTGTGACACTAGTTATAGATTCCGATGCTTCACTCCAGGTTTACTATATCCCTTGGACCTTCTTATTGACGATGAAACACAGAAATTGCAACTGAATTAAATAGAAAAGGCACAATGCTGACTTAAGTACAAGAAGACTGACTCTTCTTACTGACTATGTTTTGAACCATTCCATTGACACTAGTTATAGATTCCGGTGCTTCACTCCATGTTTACTGTATCCCTTGGACCTTCTTATTGACGATGAAACACAGAAATTGCATCGGAATGAAATAGAAAAGGCACAATGCCGACTTAAGTACAAGAAGACTGACTCTTCTTACTGACTATGTTTTGAACCATTCCTGTGACACTAGTTATAGATCCGATGCTTCACTTCAGGTTTACTGTATACCTTGGACCTTCTTATTGACGATGAAAGACAGAAATTGCATCGGAATTAAATACAAACGGCACAATGCCGACTTAAGTGCAAGAAGACTGACTCTTCCTACTGTCTATGTTTTGAAATATTCCTGTGACACTAGTTATAGATTCTGATGCTTCACTCCAGCTTTACTGTATCCCTTGGACCTTCTTATTGACGATGAAACACAGAAATTGCATCGGAATTAAATACAAAAGGCACAATGACGACTTAAGTACAAGAAGACCAACTCTTCTTACTGACTATGTTTTGACCCATTCCTGTGACACTAGTTATGGATTCCGATGCTTCACTTCAGGTTTACTGTATCCCTCTGACCTTCTTACTGACGATGAAACACAGAAATTGCATCGGAATTAAATACAAAACGCACAATGCCGAATTAAGTTCAAGAAGACTGACTCTTCTTACTGTCTATTTTTGAACCAGTCCTGTGACACTAGTAATAGACTCCGATGCTTCACTCCAGGTTTACTGTATCCCTTGGTCCTTCTTATTGACGATGAAACACAGAAATTGAATCGGAATTAAATAGAAAAGGCACAATGCCGACTTAAGTACGAGAAGACTGACTCTACTTACTGACTATGTTTTGAACCACTCCTGTGACACTAGTTATAAATTCCGATGTTACACTTCAGGTTTACTGTATCCCATGGACATTCTTACTGACGATGAAATACAGAAATTGCTTCGGAATTAAATACAAAAGGCACAGTGCAGAATTAAGTACAAGGAGACCGACTCTTCTTACTGTCTATGCTTTGAACCATTCCTGTGACACTAGTTATAGATTCCGATGCTTCACTCCAGGTTTACTGTATCCCTCTGACCTTCTTATTGACGATGAAACACAGAAACTGCATCGGAATTAAATACAAAAGGCACAATGCCAACTTAAGTACAAGAAGACTGACTCATCTTACTGTCTATGTTTTGAAATATTCCATTGACACTAGTTATAGATTCCGATGCTTCACTTCAGGTTTACTGTACCCCTCTGACCTTCTTATTGACGATGAAACACAGAAATTGCATCGGAATTAAATACAAAAGGCAAAATGCCGACTTAAGTACACGAAGACTGACACATCTTACTGTCTATGTTTTGAACCATTCCTGTGTCACTAGTTATAGATTCCGATGCTACACTCCAGGTTTACTGTATCCCTTGGACCTTCTTATTGACGATGAAACACACAAATTGCATCGGAATTAAATAGAAAAGGCACTATGCCGACGTAAATACAAGAAGACTGACTCTTCTTACTGTCTATGTTTTGAACCATTCCTGGGACACTAGTCATAGTTTCCGATGCTTCACTCCAGGTTTACTGTATCCCTTGGCCCTTCTTATTGACGATGAATCACAAAAATAGCATCGGAATTAAATACAAAAGGCAAAATGCCGACTTAAGTACACGAAGACTGACTCTTCTTACTGTCTATGATTTGAACCATTCCTGTGACACTAGTTACAGATTCAGATGCTTCACTCCAGGTTTACTGTATCCCTTGGACCTTCTTATTGACGATGAGACACAGAAATTGCATCGGAATTAAATACAAAATGCACAGCGCCGACTTAAGTACAAGAAGACTAACTCTTCTTACTGACTATGTTCTGAACCATTCCTGTGACACTAGTTATGGATTCCGATGCTTCACTTCATGTTCACTGTATCCCTCTGACCTTCTTATTGACGATGAAACACAGAAATTGCATCGGAATTAAATACAAAAGGCACAATACCGAATTCAGTTCAAGAAGACTGACTCTTCTGACTGTCTAATTTTGAACCACTCCTGTGACACTAGTTATAGACTCCGATGCTTCACTCCAGGTTTACTGTATCCCTTGGACCTTCTTGTTGACGAAGAAACACAGAAATTGCATCGGAATTAAATACAAAAGGCACAATGCCGATATAAGTAAAAGAAGTCTGACTCTTCTAACTGTCTATGTTTTGAACCATTCCTGTGACACTAGTTATAGAATCCGATGCTACACTCCAGTTTTACTATTTACCTTGGACCTTCTAATTGACGATGAAACACAGAAATTGCATCGGAATTAAAAAGAAAAAGCACAATGCCGACTTAAGTACAAGAAGACTGACTCCTCTTACTGACTATGTCTTGAACCATTCCATTGCCACTAGTTATAGAATCCGATGCTTCACTCCAGGTTTACTGTATCCCTTGGACCTTCTTATTGACGATGAAACACAGAAATTGCATCGGAATTAAATAGAAAAGGCACAATGCCGACTTAAGTACAAAAACCTGACTCTTCTTACTGACTATGTTTTGAACCATTCCTGTGACACTAGTTATAGATCCGATACTTCAGTTCAGGCTTACTGTATACCTTGGAGCTTCTTACTGACGATGAAACACAGAAATTGCATCGGAATTAAATACAAAAGGCACAAAGCAGAATTAAGGTCAAGAAGACTGACTCTTCTTACTGTCTATGTTTTGAACCACTCCTGTGACACTAGTTATAGATTCCGATGCTTCACTCCAGGTTTACTGTATCCCTTGGACCTTCTTATTGACGATGAAACTCAGAAATTGCATCGGAATTAAATAGAAAAGGCACAATGCCGACTTAAGTACAAGAAGACTGACTCTTCTTACTGACTATGCTTTGAACCATTCCATTGACACTAGTTATAGATTCCGATGCTTCACTCCATGTTTACTGTATCCCTTGGACCTTGTTATTGACGATGAAACACAGATATTGCATCGGAATTAAATACAAGAGGCACAATGCCGACTTAAGGACAAGATGACTGACTCTTCTTACTGACTATGTTTTGAAGCATTCGTGTGACACCAGTTATAGATTCCGAAGCTTCACTTCAGGTTTATTGTATCCCTCTGACCTTCTTATTGACGATGAAACACAGAAATTGCATCGGAATTAAATAAAAAGGCACAATGCCGACTTAAGTTAAAGAAGTCTGCCTCTTCTTACTGCCTATGATTTGAACCATTCCTGAGTCACTAGTTATAGATTCCGATGCTTCACTCCAGGTTTACTGTATCCTTTGGACCTTCATATTGACGATGAAACATAGAAATTGCATGAGAATTAAATAGAAAATGCACAATGATGACTTAAGTACAATAAGACTGAAAATTCTAACTGACTATGTTTTGAACCATTCCTGTGACACTAGTTATAGATTCCGATGCTTCACTTCAGGTTTACTGTATCCCTTGGAACTTCTTATTGATGATGAAACACAGAAATTGCATCGGAATTAAATACAAAAGGCACAAAGCAGAATTAAGTACAAGAAGACTGACTCTTCTTACTGTCTATGTTTTGAACCATTCCAGTGACACTAGCTATAGATTCCGATGCTTCACTTCAGGTTTCATGTTTACTGTACCCCTTTGACCTTCTTATTGACGATGAAACACAGAAATTGCATCGGAATTAAATAGAAAACGTACAATGCCGACTTAAGTACATGAAGACTGACTCTTCTTACTGTCTATGATTTGAACCATTCCTGTGACACTAGTTATAGATTCCGATCCTTCACTCCAGGTTTACTGTATCCCTTGGACCTTCTTATTGACGATGAAACACAGAAATTGCATCGGATTTACATACAAAAGGCACAATGCCGACTTAAGGACAAGAAGACTGACACATCTTACTGACTATGTTTTGAACCATTCCTGTGACACTAGCTATAGATTCCGAAGCTTCCCTTCTGGTTTACTGTATCCCTTGGACCTTCTTAAAGACGATGAATTACAGAAATTGCATCGCATTTAAATAGAAAGGGCACAATGTCGACGTATGTACAAGAAGGCTGACTCTTCTTACTGTCTATGTTTTGAACCATTCCTGTGACACTAGTTATAGATTCCGATGCTTCACTCCAGGTTTACTATATCCCTTGGACCTTCTTATTGACGATGAAACACAGAAATTGCAACTGAATTAAATAGAAAAGGCACAATGCTGACTTAAGTACAAGAAGACTGACTCTTCTTACTGACTATGTTTTGAACCATTCCATTGACACTAGTTATAGATTCCGATGCTTCACTCCATGTTTACTGTATCCCTTGGACCTTCTTATTGACGATGAAACACAGAAATTGCATCGGAATGAAATAGAAAAGGCACAATGCCGACTTAAGTACAAGAAGACTGACTCTTCTTACTGACTATGTTTTGAACCATTCCTGTGACACTAGTTATAGATCCGATGCTTCACTTCAGGTTTACTGTATACCTTGGACCTTCTTATTGACGATGAAAGACAGAAATTGCATCGGAATTAAATACAAACGGCACAATGCCGACTTAAGTGCAAGAAGACTGACTCTTCCTACTGTCTATGTTTTGAAATATTCCTGTGACACTAGTTATAGATTCTGATGCTTCACTCCAGCTTTACTGTATCCCTTGGACCTTCTTATTGACGATGAAACACAGAAATTGCATCGGAATTAAATACAAAAGGCACAATGACGACTTAAGTACAAGAAGACCAACTCTTCTTACTGACTATGTTTTGACCCATTCCTGTGACACTAGTTATGGATTCCGATGCTTCACTTCAGGTTTACTGTATCCCTCTGACCTTCTTACTGACGATGAAACACAGAAATTGCATCGGAATTAAATACAAAACGCACAATGCCGAATTAAGTTCAAGAAGACTGACTCTTCTTACTGTCTATTTTTGAACCAGTCCTGTGACACTAGTAATAGACTCCGATGCTTCACTCCAGGTTTACTGTATCCCTTGGTCCTTCTTATTGACGATGAAACACAGAAATTGAATCGGAATTAAATAGAAAAGGCACAATGCCGACTTAAGTACGAGAAGACTGACTCTACTTACTGACTATGTTTTGAACCACTCCTGTGACACTAGTTATAAATTCCGATGTTACACTTCAGGTTTACTGTATCCCATGGACATTCTTACTGACGATGAAATACAGAAATTGCTTCGGAATTAAATACAAAAGGCACAGTGCAGAATTAAGTACAAGGAGACCGACTCTTCTTACTGTCTATGCTTTGAACCATTCCTGTGACACTAGTTATAGATTCCGATGCTTCACTCCAGGTTTACTGTATCCCTCTGACCTTCTTATTGACGATGAAACACAGAAACTGCATCGGAATTAAATACAAAAGGCACAATGCCAACTTAAGTACAAGAAGACTGACTCATCTTACTGTCTATGTTTTGAAATATTCCATTGACACTAGTTATAGATTCCGATGCTTCACTTCAGGTTTACTGTACCCCTCTGACCTTCTTATTGACGATGAAACACAGAAATTGCATCGGAATTAAATACAAAAGGCAAAATGCCGACTTAAGTACACGAAGACTGACACATCTTACTGTCTATGTTTTGAACCATTCCTGTGTCACTAGTTATAGATTCCGATGCTACACTCCAGGTTTACTGTATCCCTTGGACCTTCTTATTGACGATGAAACACACAAATTGCATCGGAATTAAATAGAAAAGGCACTATGCCGACGTAAATACAAGAAGACTGACTCTTCTTACTGTCTATGTTTTGAACCATTCCTGGGACACTAGTCATAGTTTCCGATGCTTCACTCCAGGTTTACTGTATCCCTTGGCCCTTCTTATTGACGATGAATCACAAAAATAGCATCGGAATTAAATACAAAAGGCAAAATGCCGACTTAAGTACACGAAGACTGACTCTTCTTACTGTCTATGATTTGAACCATTCCTGTGACACTAGTTACAGATTCAGATGCTTCACTCCAGGTTTACTGTATCCCTTGGACCTTCTTATTGACGATGAGACACAGAAATTGCATCGGAATTAAATACAAAATGCACAGCGCCGACTTAAGTACAAGAAGACTAACTCTTCTTACTGACTATGTTCTGAACCATTCCTGTGACACTAGTTATGGATTCCGATGCTTCACTTCATGTTCACTGTATCCCTCTGACCTTCTTATTGACGATGAAACACAGAAATTGCATCGGAATTAAATACAAAAGGCACAATACCGAATTCAGTTCAAGAAGACTGACTCTTCTGACTGTCTAATTTTGAACCACTCCTGTGACACTAGTTATAGACTCCGATGCTTCACTCCAGGTTTACTGTATCCCTTGGACCTTCTTGTTGACGAAGAAACACAGAAATTGCATCGGAATTAAATACAAAAGGCACAATGCCAATATAAGTAAAAGAAGTCTGACTCTTCTAACTGTCTATGTTTTGAACCATTCCTGTGACACTAGTTATAGAATCCGATGCTACACTCCAGTTTTACTATTTACCTTGGACCTTCTAATTGACGATGAAACACAGAAATTGCATCGGAATTAAAAAGAAAAAGCACAATGCCGACTTAAGTACAAGAAGACTGACTCCTCTTACTGACTATGTCTTGAACCATTCCATTGCCACTAGTTATAGAATCCGATGCTTCACTCCAGGTTTACTGTATCCCTTGGACCTTCTTATTGACGATGAAACACAGAAATTGCATCGGAATTAAATAGAAAAGGCACAATGCCGACTTAAGTACAAAAACCTGACTCTTCTTACTGACTATGTTTTGAACCATTCCTGTGACACTAGTTATAGATCCGATACTTCAGTTCAGGCTTACTGTATACCTTGGAGCTTCTTACTGACGATGAAACACAGAAATTGCATCGGAATTAAATACAAAAGGCACAAAGCAGAATTAAGGTCAAGAAGACTGACTCTTCTTACTGTCTATGTTTTGAACCACTCCTGTGACACTAGTTATAGATTCCGATGCTTCACTCCAGGTTTACTGTATCCCTTGGACCTTCTTATTGACGATGAAACTCAGAAATTGCATCGGAATTAAATAGAAAAGGCACAATGCCGACTTAAGTACAAGAAGACTGACTCTTCTTACTGACTATGCTTTGAACCATTCCATTGACACTAGTTATAGATTCCGATGCTTCACTCCATGTTTACTGTATCCCTTGGACCTTGTTATTGACGATGAAACACAGATATTGCATCGGAATTAAATACAAGAGGCACAATGCCGACTTAAGGACAAGATGACTGACTCTTCTTACTGACTATGCTTTGAAGCATTCGTGTGACACCAGTTATAGATTCCGAAGCTTCACTTCAGGTTTATTGTATCCCTCTGACCTTCTTATTGACGATGAAACACAGAAATTGCATCGGAATTAAATAAAAAGGCACAATGCCGACTTAAGTACAAGAAGACTGACTCTTCTTACAGTCTATGTTTTGAAATATTCCATTGACACTAGTTATAGATTCCGATGCTTCACTCGAGGTTTACTGTATCCCTTACACCTTGTTATTGACGATGAAACACAGAAATCGCATCAGAATTAAATAGAAAAGGCACAATGCCGACTTAAGTACAAGAAGACTGACTCTTCTTGCTGTCTATGTTTTGAACCATCCCTGTGACACTAGTTATAGATTCCGATGCTACACTCCAGTTTTACTATATCCCTTGGACCTTCTAATTGAAGATGAAACACAGAAATTGCATCGGAATTAAAAAGAAAAATCACAATGCCGACTTAAGTACAAGAAGACTGACTCCTCTTACTGACTATGTCTTGAACCATTCCATTGCCACTAGTTATAGATTCCGATGCTTCACTCCAGGTTTACTGTATCCCTTGGACCTTCTTATTGACGATGAAACACAGAAATTGCATCGGAATTAAATAGAAAAGGCACAATGCCGACTTAAGTACAAAAACCTGACTCTTCTTACTGACTATGTTTTGAACCATTCCTGTGACACTAGTTATAGATCCGATGCTTCACTTCAGGCTTACTGTATTCCTTTGACCTTCTTACTGACGATGAAACACAGAAATTGCATCGGAATTAAATACAAAAGGCACAAAGCAGAATTAAGGTCAAGAAGACTGACTCTTCTTACTGTCTATGTTTTGAACCACTCCTGTGACACTAGTTATAGATTCCGATGCTTCACTCCAGGTTTACTGTATCCCTTGGACCTTCTTATTGACGCGGAAACACAGAAATTGCATCGGAATTAATTACAAAAGCCACAATGCCGACATAAGGACAAGAAGACTGACTCTTCTTACTGACTATGTTTTGAAGCATTCCTGTGACACCAGATATAGATTCAGAAGCTTCACTTCAGGTTTATTGTATCCCTCTGACCTTCTTATTGACGATGAAACACAGAAAATGCATCGGAATTAAATAGAAAAGCACAATGTCGACGTAAGTACAAGAAGACTGACTCTTCTTACTGTCTATGTTTTGAACCATTCCTGTGACACTAGTTATAGATTCCGATGCTTCACTCCAGTTTAACTATATCCCTTGGACCTTCTTTTTGACGATGAAACACAGAAATTGCATCGGAATTAAATAGAAAAGGCACAATGCCGACTTAAGTACAAGAAGACTGACTCTTCTTACTGACTATGCTTTGAACCATTCCATTGACACTAGTTATAGATTCCGATGCTTCACTCCATGTTTACTGTATCCCTTGGACCTTCTTATTGACGATGAAACACAGAAATTGCATCGGAATTAAATACAAATGGTACAATGCCGACTTAAGGACAAGAAGACTGACTCTTTTTACTGACTTTGTTTTGTACCATTCCTGTGACACTAGTTATAGATTCCGATGCTTCACTTCAGGTTTATTGTATCCCTCTGACCTTCTTATTGGCGATGAAACACAGAAATTGCATCGGAATTAAATAGAAAAGGCACAATGCCGACTTAAGTACAAGAAGACTGACTCTTCTTACTGACTGTATTTTGAACCATTCCTGTGACACTAGTTATAGATTCCGATGATTCAGTCGAGGTTTACTGTATCGGTTGGACCTTCATATTGACGATGAAACGCAGAAATTGCATCAGAATTAAATAGAAAATGCACAATGATGACTTAAGTACAAAAAGACTGACTCTTCTTACTGTCTATGTTTTGAGCCATTTCTGTGACACTAGTTATAGATTCCGATGCTTCACTCCTGGTTTACTGCATCCCTTGTACCTTCTTATTGACGATGAAACACAGAAATTGCATCGGAATTAAATACAAAAGGCACAATGCCGACTTAAGGACAACAAGATTGACTCTTCTTACTGACTATGCTTTGAACCATTCCTGTGACACTAGTTATAGTTTCCGATGCTTCACTCCAGGTTTACTGTATCCCTTGGACCTTCTTATTGACGATGAAACACAGATATTGCATCGGAATTAATTACAAAAGGCACAATGCCGACATAAGGACAAGAAGACTGACTCTTCTTACTGACTATGTTTTGATGCATTCCTGTGACACTAGCTATAGATTCCGATCCTTCACTCCAGGTTTACTGTATCCCTTGGACCTTCTTATTGACGATGAAACACAGAAATTGCATCGGATTTACATACAAAAGGCACAATGCCGACTTAAGGACAAGAAGACTGACACATCTTACTGACTATGTTTTGAACCATTCCTGTGACACTAGCTATAGATTCCGAAGCTTCCCTTCTGGTTTACTGTATCCCTTGGACCTTCTTAAAGACGATGAATTACAGAAATTGCATCGCATTTAAATAGAAAGGGCACAATGTCGACGTATGTACAAGAAGGCTGACTCTTCTTACTGTCTATGTTTTGAACCATTCCTGTGACACTAGTTATAGATTCCGATGCTTCACTCCAGGTTTACTATATCCCTTGGACCTTCTTATTGACGATGAAACACAGAAATTGCAACTGAATTAAATAGAAAAGGCACAATGCTGACTTAAGTACAAGAAGACTGACTCTTCTTACTGACTATGTTTTGAACCATTCCATTGACACTAGTTATAGATTCCGATGCTTCACTCCATGTTTACTGTATCCCTTGGACCTTCTTATTGACGATGAAACACAGAAATTGCATCGGAATGAAATAGAAAAGGCACAATGCCGACTTAAGTACAAGAAGACTGACTCTTCTTACTGACTATGTTTTGAACCATTCCTGTGACACTAGTTATAGATCCGATGCTTCACTTCAGGTTTACTGTATACCTTGGACCTTCTTATTGACGATGAAAGACAGAAATTGCATCGGAATTAAATACAAACGGCACAATGCCGACTTAAGTGCAAGAAGACTGACTCTTCCTACTGTCTATGTTTTGAAATATTCCTGTGACACTAGTTATAGATTCTGATGCTTCACTCCAGCTTTACTGTATCCCTTGGACCTTCTTATTGACGATGAAACACAGAAATTGCATCGGAATTAAATACAAAAGGCACAATGACGACTTAAGTACAAGAAGACCAACTCTTCTTACTGACTATGTTTTGACCCATTCCTGTGACACTAGTTATGGATTCCGATGCTTCACTTCAGGTTTACTGTATCCCTCTGACCTTCTTACTGACGATGAAACACAGAAATTGCATCGGAATTAAATACAAAACGCACAATGCCGAATTAAGTTCAAGAAGACTGACTCTTCTTACTGTCTATTTTTGAACCAGTCCTGTGACACTAGTAATAGACTCCGATGCTTCACTCCAGGTTTACTGTATCCCTTGGACCTTCTTATTGACGATGAAACACAGAAATTGCATCGGATTTACATACAAAAGGCACAATGCCGACTTAAGGACAAGAAGACTGACACATCTTACTGACTATGTTTTGAACCATTCCTGTGACACTAGCTATAGATTCCGAAGCTTCCCTTCTGGTTTACTGTATCCCTTGGACCTTCTTAAAGACGATGAATTACAGAAATTGCATCGCATTTAAATAGAAAGGGCACAATGTCGACGTATGTACAAGAAGGCTGACTCTTCTTACTGTCTATGTTTTGAACCATTCCTGTGACACTAGTTATAGATTCCGATGCTTCACTCCAGGTTTACTATATCCCTTGGACCTTCTTATTGACGATGAAACACAGAAATTGCAACTGAATTAAATAGAAAAGGCACAATGCTGACTTAAGTACAAGAAGACTGACTCTTCTTACTGACTATGTTTTGAACCATTCCATTGACACTAGTTATAGATTCCGATGCTTCACTCCATGTTTACTGTATCCCTTGGACCTTCTTATTGACGATGAAACACAGAAATTGCATCGGAATGAAATAGAAAAGGCACAATGCCGACTTAAGTACAAGAAGACTGACTCTTCTTACTGACTATGTTTTGAACCATTCCTGTGACACTAGTTATAGATCCGATGCTTCACTTCAGGTTTACTGTATACCTTGGACCTTCTTATTGACGATGAAAGACAGAAATTGCATCGGAATTAAATACAAACGGCACAATGCCGACTTAAGTGCAAGAAGACTGACTCTTCCTACTGTCTATGTTTTGAAATATTCCTGTGACACTAGTTATAGATTCTGATGCTTCACTCCAGCTTTACTGTATCCCTTGGACCTTCTTATTGACGATGAAACACAGAAATTGCATCGGAATTAAATACAAAAGGCACAATGACGACTTAAGTACAAGAAGACCAACTCTTCTTACTGACTATGTTTTGACCCATTCCTGTGACACTAGTTATGGATTCCGATGCTTCACTTCAGGTTTACTGTATCCCTCTGACCTTCTTACTGACGATGAAACACAGAAATTGCATCGGAATTAAATACAAAACGCACAATGCCGAATTAAGTTCAAGAAGACTGACTCTTCTTACTGTCTATTTTTGAACCAGTCCTGTGACACTAGTAATAGACTCCGATGCTTCACTCCAGGTTTACTGTATCCCTTGGTCCTTCTTATTGACGATGAAACACAGAAATTGAATCGGAATTAAATAGAAAAGGCACAATGCCGACTTAAGTACGAGAAGACTGACTCTACTTACTGACTATGTTTTGAACCACTCCTGTGACACTAGTTATAAATTCCGATGTTACACTTCAGGTTTACTGTATCCCATGGACATTCTTACTGACGATGAAATACAGAAATTGCTTCGGAATTAAATACAAAAGGCACAGTGCAGAATTAAGTACAAGGAGACCGACTCTTCTTACTGTCTATGCTTTGAACCATTCCTGTGACACTAGTTATAGATTCCGATGCTTCACTCCAGGTTTACTGTATCCCTCTGACCTTCTTATTGACGATGAAACACAGAAACTGCATCGGAATTAAATACAAAAGGCACAATGCCAACTTAAGTACAAGAAGACTGACTCATCTTACTGTCTATGTTTTGAAATATTCCATTGACACTAGTTATAGATTCCGATGCTTCACTTCAGGTTTACTGTACCCCTCTGACCTTCTTATTGACGATGAAACACAGAAATTGCATCGGAATTAAATACAAAAGGCAAAATGCCGACTTAAGTACACGAAGACTGACACATCTTACTGTCTATGTTTTGAACCATTCCTGTGTCACTAGTTATAGATTCCGATGCTACACTCCAGGTTTACTGTATCCCTTGGACCTTCTTATTGACGATGAAACACACAAATTGCATCGGAATTAAATAGAAAAGGCACTATGCCGACGTAAATACAAGAAGACTGACTCTTCTTACTGTCTATGTTTTGAACCATTCCTGGGACACTAGTCATAGTTTCCGATGCTTCACTCCAGGTTTACTGTATCCTTTGGCCCTTCTTATTGACGATGAATCACAAAAATAGCATCGGAATTAAATACAAAAGGCAAAATGCCGACTTAAGTACACGAAGACTGACTCTTCTTACTGTCTATGATTTGAACCATTCCTGTGACACTAGTTACAGATTCAGATGCTTCACTCCAGGTTTACTGTATCCCTTGGACCTTCTTATTGACGATGAGACACAGAAATTGCATCGGAATTAAATACAAAATGCACAGCGCCGACTTAAGTACAAGAAGACTAACTCTTCTTACTGACTATGTTCTGAACCATTCCTGTGACACTAGTTATGGATTCCGATGCTTCACTTCATGTTCACTGTATCCCTCTGACCTTCTTATTGACGATGAAACACAGAAATTGCATCGGAATTAAATACAAAAATCACAATACCGAATTCAGTTCAAGAAGACTGACTCTTCTGACTGTCTAATTTTGAACCACTCCTGTGACACTAGTTATAGACTCCGATGCTTCACTCCAGGTTTACTGTATCCCTTGGACCTTCTTGTTGACGAAGAAACACAGAAATTGCATCGGAATTAAATACAAAAGGCACAATGCCGATATAAGTAAAAGAAGTCTGACTCTTCTAACTGTCTATGTTTTGAACCATTCCTGTGACACTAGTTATAGAATCCGATGCTACACTCCAGTTTTACTATTTACCTTGGACCTTCTAATTGACGATGAAACACAGAAATTGCATCGGAATTAAAAAGAAAAAGCACAATGCCGACTTAAGTACAAGAAGACTGACTCCTCTTACTGACTATGTCTTGAACCACTCCATTGCCACTAGTTATAGAATCCGATGCTTCACTCCAGGTTTACTGTATCCCTTGGACCTTCTTATTGACGATGAAACACAGAAATTGCATCGGAATTAAATAGAAAAGGCACAATGCCGACTTAAGTACAAAAACCTGACTCTTCTTACTGACTATGTTTTGAACCATTCCTGTGACACTAGTTATAGATCCGATACTTCAGTTCAGGCTTACTGTATACCTTGGAGCTTCTTACTGACGATGAAACACAGAAATTGCATCGGAATTAAATACAAAAGGCACAAAGCAGAATTAAGGTCAAGAAGACTGACTCTTCTTACTGTCTATGTTTTGAACCACTCCTGTGACACTAGTTATAGATTCCGATGCTTCACTCCAGGTTTACTGTATCCCTTGGGCCTTCTTATTGACGATGAAACTCAGAAATTGCATCGGAATTAAATAGAAAAGGCACAATGCCGACTTAAGTACAAGAAGACTGACTCTTCTTACTGACTATGCTTTGAACCATTCCATTGACACTAGTTATAGATTCCGATGCTTCACTCCATGTTTACTGTATCCCTTGGACCTTGTTATTGACGATGAAACACAGATATTGCATCGGAATTAAATACAAGAGGCACAATGCCGACTTAAGGACAAGATGACTGACTCTTCTTACTGACTATGTTTTGAAGCATTCGTGTGACACCAGTTATAGATTCCGAAGCTTCACTTCAGGTTTATTGTATCCCTCTGACCTTCTTATTGACGATGAAACACAGAAATTGCATCGGAATTAAATAAAAAGGCACAATGCCGACTTAAGTACAAGAAGACTGACTCTTCTTACAGTCTATGTTTTGAAATATTCCATTGACACTAGTTATAGATTCCGATGCTTCACTCGAGGTTTACTGTATTCCTTACACCTTGTTATTGACGATGAAACACAGAAATATCATCGGAAATAATTACAAAAGGCACAATGCCGACATAAGGACAAGAAGACTGACTCTTCTTACTGACTATGTTTTGAGCATTCCTGTGACACTAGCTATAGATTCCGAAGCTTCACTTCAGGTTTACTGTATCCCTTGGACCTTCTTATTTACGATGAATCACAGAAATTGCATCGGAATTAAATACAAAAGGTACAATGCCGACTTAAGGACAAGAAGACTGACTCTTTTTACTGACTTTGCTTTGTACCATTCCTGTGACACTAGTTATAGATTCCGATGCTTCACTTCAGGTTTATTGTATCCCTCTGACCTTATTGGCGATGAAACACAGAAATTGCCTCGGAATTAAATACAAAAGGCACAATGCCGACTTAAGTACAAGTAGACTGACTCTTCTTACTGACTATGCTTTGAACAATTCCTGTGACACTAGTTATAGATTCCGATGCTTCACTCCAGGTTTACTATATCCCTTGGACCTTCTCATTGACGATGAAACACAGAAATTGCATCGGAATTAAATAGAAAAGGCACAATGCCGACTTAAGTACAAGAAGACTGACTCTTCTTACTGACTATGTTTTGAACCATTCCATTGACACTAGTTATAGATTCCGATGCTTCACTCCATGTTTACTGTATACCTTGGACCTTGTTATTGACGATGAAACACAGAATTTGCATCGGAATTAAATACAAAAGGCACAATGTCGACGTAAGTACAAGAAGACTGACTCTTCTTACTGTCTATGTTTTGAACCATTACTGTGACACTAGTTATAGATTCCGATGCTTCACTCCAGGTTTACTGCATCCCTTGGACCTTCTTATTGACGATGAACTACAGAAATTGCATCAGAATTAAATACAAAATTCACAATGCCGACTTAAGTACAAGAAGACTAACTCTTCTTACTGACTATGCTTTGAACCATTCCTGTGACACTAGTTATGGATTCCGATGCTTCACTTCAGGTTTACTGTATCCCTCTGACCTTCTTATTGACGATGAAACACAGAAATCGCATCAGAATTAAATAGAAAAGGCACAATGCCGACTTAAGTACAAGAAGACTGACTCTTCTTGCTCTCTATGTTTTGAACCATCCCTGTGACACTAGTTATAGATTCCGATGCTACACTCCAGTTTTACTATATCCCTTGGACCTTCTAATTGAAGATGAAACACAGAAATTGCATCGGAATTAAAAAGAAAAATCACAATGCCGACTTAAGTACAAGAAGACTGACTCCTCTTACTGACTATGTCTTGAACCATTCCATTGCCACTAGTTATAGATTCCGATGCTTCACTCCAGGTTTACTGTATCCCTTGGACCTTCTTATTGACGATGAAACACAGAAATTGCATCGGAATTAAATAGAAAAGGCACAATGCCGACTTAAGTACAAAAACCTGACTCTTCTTACTGACTATGTTTTGAACCATTCCTGTGACACTAGTTATAGATCCGATGCTTCACTTCAGGCTTACTGTATTCCTTTGACCTTCTTACTGACGATGAAACACAGAAATTGCATCGGAATTAAATACAAAAGGCACAAAGCAGAATTAAGGTCAAGAAGACTGACTCTTCTTACTGTCTATGTTTTGAACCACTCCTGTGACACTAGTTATAGATTCCGATGCTTCACTCCAGGTTTACTGTATCCCTTGGACCTTCTTATTGACGCGGAAACACAGAAATTGCATCGGAATTAATTACAAAAGCCACAATGCCGACATAAGGACAAGAAGACTGACTCTTCTTACTGACTATGTTTTGAAGCATTCCTGTGACACCAGATATAGATTCAGAAGCTTCACTTCAGGTTTATTGTATCCCTCTGACCTTCTTATTGACGATGAAACATAGAAAATGCATCGGAATTAAATAGAAAAGCACAATGTCGACGTAAGTACAAGAAGACTGACTCTTCTTACTGTCTATGTTTTGAACCATTCCTGTGACACTAGTTATAGATTCCGATGCTTCACTCCAGTTTAACTATATCCCTTGGACCTTCTTTTTGACGATGAAACACAGAAATTGCATCGGAATTAAATAGAAAAGGCACAATGCCGACTTAAGTACAAGAAGACTGACTCTTCTTACTGACTATGCTTTGAACCATTCCATTGACACTAGTTATAGATTCCGATGCTTCACTCCATGTTTACTGTATCCCTTGGACCTTCTTATTGACGATGAAACACAGAAATTGCATCGGAATTAAATACAAATGGTACAATGCCGACTTAAGGACAAGAAGACTGACTCTTTTTACTGACTTTGTTTTGTACCATTCCTGTGACACTAGTTATAGATTCCGATGCTTCACTTCAGGTTTATTGTATCCCTCTGACCTTCTTATTGGCGATGAAACACAGAAATTGCATCGGAATTAAATAGAAAAGGCACAATGCCGACTTAAGTACAAGAAGACTGACTCTTCTTACTGACTGTATTTTGAACCATTCCTGTGACACTAGTTATAGATTCTGATGATTCAGTCGAGGTTTACTGTATCGGTTGGACCTTCATATTGACGATGAAACGCAGAAATTGCATCAGAATTAAATAGAAAATGCACAATGATGACTTAAGTACAAAAAGACTGACTCTTCTTACTGTCTATGTTTTGAGCCATTTCTGTGACACTAGTTATAGATTCCGATGCTTCACTCCTGGTTTACTGCATCCCTTGGACCTTCTTATTGACGATGAAACACAGAAATTGCATCGGAATTAAATACAAAAGGCACAATGCCGACTTAAGGACAACAAGATTGACTCTTCTTACTGACTATGCTTTGAACCATTCCTGTGACACTAGTTATAGTTTCCGATGCTTCACTCCAGGTTTACTGTATCCCTTGGACCTTCTTATTGACGATGAAACACAGATATTGCATCGGAATTAATTACAAAAGGCACAATGCCGACATAAGGACAAGAAGACTGACTCTTCTTACTGACTATGTTTTGATGCATTCCTGTGACACTAGCTATAGATTCCGAAGCTTCACTTCAGGTTTACTGTATCCCTTGGACCTTCTTATTGACGATGAAACACAGAAATTGCATCGGAATTAAAAACAAAAGGCACAATGCCGACTTAAGGACAAGAAGACTGACTCTTCTTACTGACTTTGTTTTGAACCATTCCTGTGACACTAGTTATAGATTCCGATGCTTCACTTCGGGTTTATTGTATCCCTCTGACCTTCTTATTGACGATGAAACACAGAAATTGCATCGGAATTAAATAGAAAAGACACAATGCCGACATAAATACAAGAAGACTGACTCTTCTTACTGACTATGCTTTGAACCATTCCTGTGACACTAGTTATAGATTCCGATGCTTCACTCCAGGTTTACTGCATCCCTTGGACCTACTTATTGACGATGAACTACAGAAATTGCATCGGAATTAAATACAAAAGGCACAATGCCGACATAAGTACAAGAAGACTAACTCTTCT
Source organism: Schistocerca piceifrons (assembly GCF_021461385.2). Classification (NCBI taxonomy): domain Eukaryota; kingdom Metazoa; phylum Arthropoda; class Insecta; order Orthoptera; family Acrididae; genus Schistocerca; species Schistocerca piceifrons. The sequence continues at coordinate 13,104 of NW_025728377.1, read as the reverse complement.
TACTGACTATATTTTGAACCATTCCTGTGACACTAGTTATGGATTCCGATGCTTCACTTCAGGTTTACTGTATCCCTCTGACCTTCTTATTGACGATGAAACACAGAAATCGCATCAGAATTAAATAGAAAAGGCACAATGTCGACTTAAGTACAAGAAGACTGACTCTTCTTACTGTCTATGATTTGAACCATCCCTGTGACACTAGTTATAGATTCCGATGCTTCACTCCAAGTTTACTGTATCCCTTGGTCCTTCTTATTGACGATGAAACACAGAAATTGCATCGGAATTAATTACCAAAGGAACAATGCCGACATAAGGACAAGAAGACTGACTCTTCTTACTGACTATGTTTTGAAGAATTCCTGTGACACTAGCTATAGATTCCGAAGCTTCACTTCTGGTTCACTGTATCCCTTGGACCTTCTTATTGACGATGAATCACAGAAATTGCATCGGAATTAAATACAAAAGGTACAATGCCGACTTAAGGACAAGAAGACTGACTCTTTTTACTGACTTTGTTTTGTACCATTCCTGTGACACTAGTTATAGATTCCGATTCTTCACTTCAGGTTTATTGCATCCCTCTGACCTTCTTATTGGCGATGAAACACAGAAATTGCTACGGAATTAAATACAAAAGGCACAATGCCGACTTAAGTACAAGAAGACAGACTCTTCTTACTGACTATGTTTTGCACAATTCCTGTGACACTAGTTATAGATTCCGACGCTTCACTCCAGGTTTACTATATCCCTTGGACCTTCTTATTGACGATGAAACACAGAAATTGCATCGGAATTAAATAGAAAAGGCACAATGCCGGCTTAAGTACAAGAAGACTGACTCTTCTTACTGCCTATGTTTTGAACCATTCCATTGACACTAGTTATAGATTCCGAAGCTTCACTCCATGTTTACTGTATCCCTTGGACCTTCATATTGACGATGAAACACAGAAATTACATCGGAATTAAATACAAAAGCCACAATGCCGACTTAAGGACAAGAAGACTGACTCTTCTTACTGACTTTGCTTTGAACCATTCCTGTGACACTAGTTATAGATTCCGATGCTTCACTTCAGGTTTATTGTATCCCTCTGACCTTCTTATTGGCGATGAAACACAGAAATTGCATAAGAATTAAATAGAAAAGGCACAATGCCGACTTAAGTACAAGAAGACTGACTCTTCTTACTGACTATATTTTGAACCATTCCTGTGACACTAGTTATAGATTCCGATGCTTCGGTCGAGGTTCACTGTATCGGTTGGACCTTCATATTGACGATGAAACGCAGAAATTGCATCAGAATTAAATAGAAAATGCACAATGATGACTTAAGGACAAGAAGACTGACTCTTCTTACTGACTTTGTTTTGAACCATTCCTGTGACACTAGTTATAGATTCCGATGCTTCACTTCAGGTTTATTGTATCCCTCTGACCTTCTAATTGACGATGAAACACAGAAATTGCATCGGAATTAAATAGAAAAGGCACAATGTCGACGTAAGTACAAGAAGACTGACTCTTCTTACTGTCTATGTTTTGAACCATTCCTGTGACACTAGTTATAGAGTCCGATGCTTCACTCCAGGTTTACTGCATCCCTTGGACCTTCTTATTGACCGTGAACTACAGAAATTGCATCGGAATTAAATACAAAAGGCACAATGCCGACTTAAGTACAAAAACCTGACTCTTCTTACTGACTATGTTTTGAAGCATTCCTTTGACACCAGTTATAGATTCCGAAGCTTCACTTCGGGTTTATTGTATCCCTCTGACCTTCTTATTGACGATGAAACACAGAAAATACATCGGAATTAAATAGAAAAGGCACAATGTCGACGTAAGTACAAGAAGACTGACTCTTCTTACTGTCTATGTTTTGAACCATTCCTGTGACACTAGTTATAGATTCCGATGCTTCACTCCAGTTTTACTATATCCCTCTGAACTTCTTTTTGACGATGAAACACAGAAATTGCATCGGAATTAAATAGAAAAGGCACAATGCCGACTTAAGTACAAGAAGACTGACTCTTCTTACTGACTATGCTTTGAACCATTCCATTGACACTAGTTATAGATTCCGATGCTTCACTCCATGTTTACTGTATCCCTTGGACCTTCTTATTGACGATGAAACACAGAAATTGCACCGGAATTAAATACAAAAGGTACAATGCCGACTTAAGGACAAGAAGACTGACTCTTTTTACTGACTTTGTTTTGTACCATTCCTGTGACACTAGTTATAGATTCCGACGCTACACTTCAGATTTATTGTATCCCTCTGACCTTCTTATTGGCGATGAAACACAGAAATTGCCTCGGAATTAAATACAAAAGGCACAATGCCGACTTAAGTACAAGAAGACTGACTCTTCTTACTGACTATGTTTTGAACCATTCCTGTGACACTAGTTATAGATTCCGATGCTTCACTCCAGGTTTACTATATCCCTTGGACCTTCGTATTGACGATGAAACACAGAAATTGCATCGGAATTAAATAGAAAAGGGACAATGCCGACTTAAGTACAAGAAGACCGACTCTTCATATTGACTATGTTTTGAACCATTCCATTGACACTAGTTATAGATTCCGAAGCTTCACTCCATGTTTACTGTATCCCTTGGACCTTCTTATTGACGATGAAACACAGAAATTGCATCGGAATTAAATACAAAAGGCACAATGCCGACTTAAGGACAAGAAGACTGACTCTTCTTACTGACTTTGCTTTGAACCATTCCTGTGACACTAGTTATAGATTCCGATGCTTCACTTCAGGTTTATTGTATCCCTCTGACCTTCTTATTGGCGATGAAACACAGAAATTGCATCGGAATTAAATAGAAAAGGCACAATGCCGACTTAAGTACAAGAAGACTGACTCTTCTTACTGACTATAGTTTGAACCATTCCTGTGACACTAGTTATAGATTCCGATGCTTCAGTCGAGGTTTACTGTATCGGTTGGACCTTCATATTGACGCTGAAACGCAGAAATTGCATCAGAATTAAATAGGAAATGCACAATGATGACTTAAGTACAATAAGACTGACTCTTCTTACTGACTATGTTTTGAACCATTCCTGTGACACTAGTTATAGATCCGATGCTTCACTTCATTTTTACTGTATACCTTGGACCTTCTTATTGACGATGAAACACAGAAATTGCATCGGAAATAAATACAAAAGGCACAAAGCAGAATTAAGTTCAAGAAGACTGACTCTTCTTACTGTCTATGCTTTGAACCATTCCTGTGACACTAGTTATAGTTTCCGATGCTTCACTCCAGGTTTACTGTATCCCTTGGACCTTCTTATTGACGATGAAACACAGGTATTGCATCGGAATTAATTACAAAAGGCACAATGCCGACATAAGGACAAGAAGACTGACTCTTCTTACTGACTATGTTTTGATGCCTTCCCTTGACACTAGCTATAGATTCCGAAGCTTCACTTCAGGTTTACTGTATCCCTTGGACCTTCTTATTGACGATGAAACACAGAAATTGCATCGGAATTAAATAGAAAAGGCACAATGTCGACGTAAGTACAAGAAGACTGACTCTTCTTACTGTCTATGTTTTGAACCATTCCTGTGACACTAGTTATAGATTTCGAAGCTTCACTCCAGGTTTACTGTATCCCTTGGACCTTCTTATTGACGATGAAACACAGAAATTGCATCGGAATTAATTACAAAAGCCACAATGCCGACATAAGGACAAGAAGACTGACTCTTCTTACTGACTATGTTTTGAAGCATTCCTTTGACACCAGTTATAGATTCCGAAGCTTCACTTCGGGTTTATTGTATCCCTCTGACCTTCTTATTGACGATGAAACACAGAAAATACATCGGAATTAAATAGAAAAGGCACAATGTCGACGTAAGTACAAGAAGACTGACTCTTCTTACTGTCTATGTTTTGAACCATTCCTGTGACACTAGTTATAGATTCCGATGCTTCACTCCAGTTTTACTATATCCCTCTGACCTTCTTATTGACGATGAAACACAGAAATTGCATCGGAATTAAATAGAAAAGGCACAATGCCGACTTAAGTACAAGAAGACTGACTCTTCTTACTGACTATGCTTTGAACCATTCCATTGACACTAGTTATAGATTCCGATGCTTCACTCCATGTTTACTGTATCCCTTGGACCTTCTTATTGACGATGAAACACAGAAATTGCACCGGAATTAAATACAAAAGGTACAATGCCGACTTAAGGACAAGAAGACTGACTCTTTTTACTGACTTTGTTTTGTACCATTCCTGTGACACTAGTTATAGATTCCGACGCTACACTTCAGGATTATTGTATCCCTCTGACCTTCTTATTGGCGATGAAACACAGAAATTGCCTCGGAATTAAATACAAAAGGCACAATGCCGACTTAAGTACAAGAAGACTGACTCTTCTTACTGACTATGTTTTGAACCATTCCTGTGACACTAGTTATAGATTCCGATGCTTCACTCCAGGTTTACTATATCCCTTGGACCTTCGTATTGACGATGAAACACAGAAATTGCATCGGAATTAAATAGAAAAGGGACAATGCCGACTTAAGTACAAGAAGACCGACTCTTCATATTGACTATGTTTTGAACCATTCCATTGACACTAGTTATAGATTCCGATGCTTCACTCCATGTTTACTGTATCCCTTGGACCTTCTTATTGACGATGAAACACAGAAATTGCATCGGAATTAAATACAAAAGGCACAATGCCGACTTAAGGACAAGAAGACTGACTCTTCTTACTGACTTTGCTTTGAACCATTCCTGTGACACTAGTTATAGATTCCGATGCTTCACTTCAGGTTTATTGTATCCCTCTGACCTTCTTATTGGCGATGAAACACAGAAATTGCATCGGAATTAAATAGAAAAGGCACAATGCCGACTTAAGTACAAGAAGACTGACTCTTCTTACTGACTATACTTTGAACCATTCCTGTGAAACTAGTTATAGATTCCGATGCTTCAGTCGAGGTTTACTGTATCGGTTGGACCTTCATATTGACGATGAAACGCAGAAATTGCATCAGAATTAAATAGGAAATGCACAATGATGACTTAAGTACAATAAGACTGACTCTTCTTACTGACTATGTTTTGAACCATTCCTGTGACACTAGTTATAGATCCGATGCTTCACTTCATTTTTACTGTATACCTTGGACCTTCTTATTGACGATGAAACACAGAAATTGCATCGGAAATAAATACAAAAGGCACAAAGCAGAATTAAGTTCAAGAAGACTGACTCTTCTTACTGTCTATGCTTTGAACCATTCCTGTGACACTAGTTATAGTTTCCGATGCTTCACTCCAGGTTTACTGTATCCCTTGGACCTTCTTATTGACGATGAAACACAGGTATTGCATCGGAATTAATTACAAAAGGCACAATGCCGACATAAGGACAAGAAGACTGACTCTTCTTACTGACTATGTTTTGATGCATTCCTGTGACACTAGCTATAGATTCCGAAGCTTCACTTCAGGTTTACTGTATCCCTTGGACCTTGTTATTGACGATGAAACACAGAAATTGCATCGGAATTAAAAACAAAAGGCACAATGCCGACTTAAGGACAAGAAGACTGACTCTTCTTACTGACTTTGTTTTGAACCATTCCTGTGACACTAGTTATAGATTCCGATGCTTCACTTCGGGTTTATTGTATCCCTCTGACCTTCTTATTGACGATGAAACACAGAAATTGCATCGGAATTAAATAGAAAAGGCACAATGTCGACGTAAGTACGAGAAGACTGACTCTTCTTTCTGTCTATGTTTTGAACCATTCCTGTGACACTAGTTATAGATTTCGATGCTTCACTCGAGGTTTACTATATCCCTTGGACCTTCTTATTGACGATGAAACACAGGAATTGCATCGGAATTAAATACAAAAACGCACAATGCCGACTTAAGGACAAGAAGCTGTCTCTTCTTACTGACTTTTCTTTCAACCATTCCTGTGACACTAGTTATAGATTCCGATGCTTCACTTCAGGTTTATTGTATCCCTCTGACCTTCTTATTGACGATGAAACACAGAAATTGCATCGGAATAAAATAGAAAAGGCACAATGCCGACATAAGTACAAGAAGACTGACTCTTCTTACTGACTATGCTTTGAACCATTCCTGTGACACTAGTTATAGATTCCGATGCTTCACTCCAGGTTTACTGCATGCCTTGGACCTACTTATTGACGATGAACTACAGAAATTGCATCGGAATTAAATACAAAAGGCACAATGCCGACTTAAGTACAAGAAGACTGACTCTTCTTACTGTCTATGATTTGAACCATCCCTGTGACACTAGTTATAGATTCCGATGCTTCACTCCAAGTTTACTGTATCCCTTGGTCCTTCTTATTGACGATGAAACACAGAAATTGCATCGGAATTAATTACCAAAGGAACAATGCCGACATAAGGACAAGAAGACTGACTCTTCTTACTGACTATGTTTTGAAGAATTCCTGTGACACTAGCTATAGATTCCGAAGCTTCACTTCTGGTTCACTGTATCCCTTGGACCTTCTTATTGACGATGAATCACAGAAATTGCATCGGAATTAAATACAAAAGGTACAATGCCGACTTAAGGACAAGAAGACTGACTCTTTTTACTGACTTTGTTTTGTACCATTCCTGTGACACTAGTTATAGATTCCGATTCTTCACTTCAGGTTTATTGTATCCCTCTGACCTTCTTATTGGCGATGAAACACAGAAATTGCTACGGAATTAAATACAAAAGGCACAATGCCGACTTAAGTACAAGAAGACAGACTCTTCTTACTGACTATGTTTTGCACAATTCCTGTGACACTAGCTATAGATTCCGACGCTTCACTCCAGGTTTACTATATCCCTTGGACCTTCTTATTGACGATGAAACACAGAAATTTCATCGGAATTAAATAGAAAAGGCACAATGCCGGCTTAAGTACAAGAAGACTGACTCTTCTTACTGACTATGTTTTGAACCATTCCATTGACACTAGTTATAGATTCCGATGCTTCACTCCATGTTTACTGTATCCCTTGGACCTTCATATTGACGATGAAACACAGAAATTACATCGGAATTAAATACAAAAGCCACAATGCCGACTTAAGGACAAGAAGACTGACTCTTCTTACTGACTTTGCTTTGAACCATTCCTGTGACACTAGTTATATACTCCGATGCTTCACTTCAGGTTTATTGTATCCCTCTGACCTTCTTATTGGCGATGAAACACAGAAATTGCATAAGAATTAAATAGAAAAGACACAATGCCGACTTAAGTACAAGAAGACTGACTCTTCTTACTGACTATATTTTGAACCATTCCTGTGACACTAGTTATAGATTCCGATGCTTCGGTCGAGGTTCACTGTATCGGTTGGACCTTCATATTGACGATGACACGCAGAAATTGCATCAGAATTAAATAGAAAATGCACAATGATGACTTAAGTACAATAAGACTGACTCTTCTTACTGACTATGTTTTGAACCATTCCTGTGACACTAGTTATAGATCCGATGCTTCACTTCATTTTTACATTCAACCTTGGACCTTCTTATTGACGATGAAACACAGAAATTGCATCGGAATTAAATACAAAAGGCACAAAGCAGAATTAAGGTCAAGAAGACTCACTCTTCTTACTGTCTATGCTTTGAACCATTCCTGTGACACTAGTTATAGATTCCGATGCTTCACTCCAGGTTTACTGTATCCCTTGGACCTTCTTATTGACGATGAAACACAGAAATTGCATCGGAATTAATTACAAAAGGCACAATGCCGACATAAGGACAAGAAGACTTACTCTTCTTACTGACTATGTTTTGAAGCATTCCTGTGCCACTAGCTATAGACTCCGAAGCTTTACTTCAGGTTTACTGTATCCCTTGGACCATCATATTGACGAAGAAACACAGAAATTGCATTGGAATTAAATTCAAAAGGCACAATGCCGACTTAAGGACAAGAAGACTGACTCTTCTTACTGACTTTGTTTTGAACCATTCCTGTGACACTAGTTATAGATTCCGATGCTTCACTTCAGGTTTATTGTATCCCTCTGACCTTCTAATTGACGATGAAACACAGAAATTGCATCGGAATTAAATAGAAAAGGCACAATGTCGACGTAAGTACAAGAAGACTGACTCTTCTTACTGTCTATGTTTTGAACCATTCCTGTGACACTAGTTATAGATTCCGATGCTTCACTCCAGTTTTACTTTATCCCTCTGACCTTCTTTTTGACGATGAAACACAGAAATTGCATCGGAATTAAATAGAAAAGGCACAATGCCGACTTAAGTACAAGAAGACTGACTCTTCTTACTGACTATGCTTTGAACCATTCCATTGACACTAGTTATAGATTACGATGCTTCACTCCATGTTTACTGTATCCCTTGGACCTTCTTATTGACGATGAAACACAGAAATTGCACCGGAATTAAATACAAAAGGTACAATGCCGACTTAAGGACAAGAAGACTGACTCTTTTTACTGACTTTGTTTTGTACCATTCCTGTGACACTAGTTATAGATTCCGACGCTACACTTCAGATTTATTGTATCCCTCTGACCTTCTTATTGGCGATGAAACAACAGAAATTGCCTCGGAATTAAATACAAAAGGCACAATGCCGACTTAAGTACAAGAAGACTGACTCTTCTTACTGACTATGTTTTGAACCATTCCTGTGACACTAGTTATAGATTCCGATGCTTCACTCCAGGTTTACTATATCCCTTGGACCTTCGTATTGACGATGAAACACAGAAATTGCTTCGGAATTAAATAGAAAAGGGACAATGCCGACTTAAGTACAAGAAGACCGACTCTTCATATTGACTATGTTTTGAACCATTCCATTGACACTAGTTATAGATTCCGATGCTTCACTCCATGTTTACTGTATCCCTTGGACCTTCTTATTGACGATGAAACACAGAAATTGCATCGGAATTAAATACAAAAGGCACAATGCCGACTTAAGGACAAGAAGACTGACTCTTCTTACTGACTTTGCTTTGAACCATTCCTGTGACACTAGTTATAGATTCCGATGCTTCACTTCAGGTTTATTGTATCCCTCTGACCTTCTTATTGGCGATGAAACACAGAAATTGCATCGGAATTAAATAGAAAAGGGACAATGCCGACTTAAGTACAAGTAGACTGACTCTTCTTACTGACTATACTTTGAACCACTCCTGTGACACTAGTTATAGATTCCGATGCTTCAGTCGAGGTTTACTGTATCGGTTGGACCTTCATATTGACGATGAAACGCAGAAATTGCATCAGAATTAAATAGGAAATGCACAATGATGACTTAAGTACAATAAGACTGACTCTTCTTACTGACTATGTTTTGAACCATTCCTGTGACACTAGTTATAGATCCGATGCTTCACTTCATTTTTACTGTATACCTTGGACCTTCTTATTGACGATGAAACACAGAAATTGCATCGGAAATAAATACAAAAATCACAAAGCAGAATTAAGTTCAAGAAGACTGACTCTTCTTACTGTCTATGCTTTGAACCATTCCTGTGACACTAGTTATAGATTCCGATGCTTCACTCCAGGTTTACTGTATCCCTTGGACCTTCTTATTGACGATGAAACACAGAAATTGCATCGGAATTAATTACAAAAGGCACAATGCCGACATAAGGACAAGAAGCCTGACTCTTCTTACTGACTAAGTTTGAAGCATTCCTGTGACACTAGCTATAGATTCCGAAGCTTCACTTCAGGTTTACTGTATCCCTTTTACCATCATATTGACGAAGAAACACAGAAATTGCATTGGAATTAAATACAAAAGGCACAATGCCGACTTAAGGACAAGAAGACTGACTCTTCTTACTGACTTTGTTTTGAACCATTCCTGTGACACTAGTTATTGATTCCGATGCTTCACTTCAGGTTTATTGTATCCCTCTGACCTTCTTATTGACGATGAAACACAGAAATTGCATCGGAAGTAAATAGAAAAGGCACAATGTCGACGTAAGTACAAGAAGACTGACTCTTGTTACTGTCTATGTTTTGAACCATTCCTGTGACACTAGTTATAGATTCCGATGCTTCACTCCAGGTTTACTACATCCCTTGGACCTTCTTATTGACGATGAAACACAGAAACTGCATCGGAATTAAATAGAAAAGGCACAATGCCGACTTAAGTACAAGAAGACTGACTCTCCTTACTGACTATGTTTTAAAACATTCCATTGACACTAGTTACAGATTCCGATGCTTCACTCCAGGTTTACTGTATCCCTTGGACCTTCTTATTGACGATGAAACACAGGAATTGCATCGGAATTAAATACAAAACGCACAATGCCGACTTAAGGACAAGAAGCTGACTCTTCTTACTGACTTTTCTTTGAACCATTCCTGTGACACTAGTTATAGATTCCGATGCTTCACTTCAGGTTTATAGGATCCCTCTGTTCTTCTTATTGACGATGAAACACAGAAATTGCATCGGAATTAAATAGAAAAGGCACAATGCCGACTTAAGTACAAGAAGACTGACGCTTCTTACTGACTATGTTTTGAACCATTCCTGTGACACTAGTTATAGATTCCGATGCTTCACTCCAGGTTTACTGCATCCCTTGGACCTTCTTATTGACGATGAACTACAGAAATTGCATCGGAATTAAATACAGAAGGCACAATGCCGACTTAAGTACAAGAAGACTAACTCTTCTTACTGACTATGTTTTGAACCATTCCTGTTGCACTAGTTATGGATTCCGATGCTTCACTTCAGGTTTACTGTATCCCTCTGACCTTCGTATTGACGATGAAACACAGAAATCGCATCAGAATTAAATAGAAAAGGCACAATGCCGACTTAAGTACAAGAAGACTGACTCTTCTTACTTTCTATGTTTTGAACCATCCCTGTGACACTAGTTATAGATTCCGATGCTTCACTCCAAGTTTACTGTATCCCCTGGTCCTTCTTATTGACGATGAAACACAGAAATTGCATCGGAATTAAATTCAAAAGGCACAATGCCGACTTAAGTACAAGAAGACTGACTCTTCTTAATGACTATGCTTTGAACCATTCCTGTGACACTAGTTATAAATTCCGATGCTTCACTTCAGGTTTACTGTATCCCTTGGACCTTCTTATTGACGATGAAACACAGAAATTGCATCGGAATTAAATACAAAAGACACAATGCCGACATAAGTACAAGAAGACTAACTCTTCTTACTGACTATGTTTTGAACAATTCCTGTGACACTAGTTATGGACTCCGATGCTACACTTCAGGTTTACTTTATCCCTCTGACCTTCTTATTGACGATGAAACACAGAAATTGCATCAGAATTAAATAGAAAAGGCACAAAGCCGACTTAAGGACAAGAAGACTGAGTCTTCTTAATGACCTTGTTTTGAACCGTTCCTGTGACACTAGTTATAGATTCCGATGCTCCACTTCTGGATTACTGTATCCCTCTGACCTTCTTATTGACGATGAAACACAGAAATTGCATCGGAATTAAATTCAAAAGGCACAATGCCGAATTAAGTTCAAGAAGGTTGACTCTTCTTACTGTCTATGTTTTGAACCATCCCTGTGACACTAGTTATAGATTCCGATGCTTCACTCCAGGTTTACTGTATCCCTTAGTCCTTCTTATTGACGATGAAACACAGCAATTGCATCGGAATTAAATACAAAAGGCACAATGCCGACTAAAGTACAAGATGACTGACTCTCCTTACTGACTATGTTTTGAACCCTTCCTGTGACACTAGTTATAAATTACGATGCTTCACTTCAGGTTTACTGTATCCCTTGGCCCTTCTTATTGACGATGAAACACAGAAATTGCATCGGAATTAATTACAAAAGGCACAATGCCGACTTAAGTACAAGAAGACTGACTCTTCTTACTGACTATGATTTGAACCATTCCTGTGACACTAGTTATAGATTCCGATGCTTCAGTCGAGGTTTACTGTATCCCTTGGACCTTCTTATTGACGATGAAACACAGAAATTGCATCGGAATTAATTACAAAAGGCTCAATGCCGACTTAAGGACAAGAAGACTGACTCTTCTTACTGACTATGTTTTGAACCTTTCCTGTGACACTAGCTATAGATTCAGATGCTTCACTTCAGGTTTATTGTATCCCTCTGACATTCTTATTGACGATGAAACACAGAAATTGCATCGGAATTAAATAGAAAAGGCACAATGTCGACGTAAGTACAAGAAGTCTGACTCTTCTTACTGTCTATGTTTTGAACCATTCCTGTGACACTAGTTATAGATTCCGATGCTTCACTCCAGTTTTACTATATCCCTTGGACCTTCTTATTGACGATGAAACACAGTAATTGCATGGGAATTTAAAAGAAAAGGCACAATGCCGACTTAAGTACAAGAAGACTGACTCCTATTTCTGACTATGTCTTGAACCATTCCCTTGACACTAGTTGTAGATTCCGATGCTTCACTCCAGGTTTACTGCATCCCTTGGACCTTCTTATTGACGATGAAACACAGAAATTGCATCGGAATTAAATAGAAAAGGCACAATGCCGACTTAAGTACATACCCTGACTCTTCTTACAGACTATGTTTTGAACCATTCCTGTGACACTATTTACAGATCCGATGCTTCACTTCAGGCTTACTGTATACCTTGGACCTTCTTATTGACGATGAACCACAGAAATTGCATCGGAATTAAATACAAAAGGCACAAAGCAGAATTAAGGTCAAGAAGACTGACTCTTCTTACTGTCTATGTTTTGAACCACTCCTGTGACACTAGTTATAGATTCCGATGCTTCACTCCAGGTTTACTGTATCCCTTGGACCTTCTTATTGACGATGAAACACAGAAATTGCATCGGAATTAATTACAAAAGGCAGAATGCCGACATAAGGACAAGAAGACTGACTCTTATTACTGACTATGTTTTGAAGCATTCCTGTGACACCAGCTATA